>NC_044278.2:82713922-82806422 GCF_004027225.2 Strigops habroptila
TAGCAGTTTATTAGTTGGGGTTTAGAATTAATGTATACGGTACGTTTTCTTCTAACAACTTAGTTTACTGAGAAATAGTACAAAACTCTTTTTCTCCCTTGACATGGAAGAAAATCCAGCTAAAGAAATGTAACCGTGTTTATGTGCATGTATCACATCCACAGATACTTGCATACACCTGAATTTAACTTCAGTAAGGGTCTTACCTATGAAAATGTGTCTAACTTCTGGAGCAACACTCAGAACATAGTTTCAGTGTGTAATAGGTGAAGGTGTCTCTTTTACCTTAAAAAAAGAATTTAGGAGTAGGGCTGTAGGCTACTAGTGAGTGTCCTAATTCCTAAGTCACAGGTTATTTGTGGTCATAGGATGTTAAATAATTTCGTGTGACATGAGTGGCTCAGTTTGAATAAGAGCCGTTTGTAATATTGATCACTTGGCCAGTTGTCTGATGTGTATTCCTGAGAGGTGAGTTGATGCGGGCTTGAACTTTCTCAGGTGAAGGACCTGAGCTTTTCCGTCTCATTGTCTAGACAAATTCCCAGATCTCTGACAACATTCCAGGAAAGGTGACTTTGGGGTGGGGAAGTTAAAAAAACCAACCCGAACCCCACAATACAATCATGATGACTCTTGCAAGGAATTTTAAGCCATTTAGTGTGTGTTAGGTGCTTTCCTAGTATGACAGTTTGGTTGAGGTCTTTACACAGTGAGATGACCAGTTCTTAAGTTTTGACCCAATTGACTTTATAACTGGGATGAGTCTTTAATATACATGTATTCAAGAAACCAAGCAAAGTAAAATAATAAAGCATAGGAACTTACGGGACTAGATTCTGTTTTGGAGAAGTCCTCAGTTTAACAGCTTTTGAATTTACATTGAAATTCTGTCTAAATGGCCTCACAAGTTTTGAGTAAAATGACTTGATAGGTTCTTAAATGCATTTCTTTTCTTTTCAAGATGAATAGTGTAGTGATTGTTAGAAGCCTATTAAAAATATTCCTGATACAAGGGTAGTTTTGGAAGTCTTTTATTTTCTCATGGTACCTTTTTTCTAAACAGGAATGCAAAGGAAGTATTGTCTAAATCAGTTTAGGTGATTAGGAAATTATAGTGAAGAGTAACTGTGTCTTGTATGCTGACTTTTTTTTCTTGTCCCTCTATTGAAAAAGATTGATTATACTGAATTAAAGTTAATCGATGACTGCTAGTTGTGTGGGGGTTTTTCCACTTAAAAACCCCCCAACATTGAAAGTATTTTCAGTTCCTTTTAGGCAGTGGTATATTGGGTTATTTTGTCTGCCCAAAGATTTTTTTACATCTTGAATCAAAGTAGATCTTTCTAATGTCAGTTATTTTAACCACAAACATTTGCTTTTATCAAGTTGTTAGTCTTGGTCACTTGTAGTTAATTAAGATCTCAGATGTAGAGTTGCCAGTCAACATGCTAAATGTATGTCTTTCTCCTGTTTTCACAAGCAGGCACAAGGAGATTCCACACAGTAGTTGATAGCTGGTATGTGATATCTGTCTCCTGGTTTATAGCCTGGTACAATAATGTCATTGCCCCATGTGGCAAATGGTGTAAGCTATTGTAAAACTGTTTGTCTATGTGATTAAGACATTGCAGCAGTGTGCAGCACCAGCCAATTACTTTTTTTAATTTAATTATAGCAGAAAAAAGAGAATAGCATAATAGAAATTCTTGTCATAGGGAATATGTAAAACGTAAATTGAAGACCCATGAAAATTTCATGCATTGGCAGGCTGATTTGTTCTTATTTTCAACTTGTTATGAAGACTGAGTTTCTTAAATGCAATAAAATAAGACATAGCAGTGTTTAGTAATTACTTAGTTCTACATCAAAATAATTATATACAGTATGTGTTTGCAATCCACTCTGCTGCGTTTGAATGTAAAAATGAACACTTCGGGGCCCATATCAATTTTGTCTTTTAGACAGTGTAAATAAAGCTGAATCTTCAACTTTCAAATTAAAACTGATAACCTTGGGCAATGAGGGCTTTTATAAAGAAGGGGGAAAAAAACTTTAGCTTGCCTCAGAACAGGTTGTGTCTTTGGAATGCTTCTGGGACTAAAGAGATCAATTAAGTGTGTATAAACAAACAGTTGGAAAAAAGCTACTAAAACAACAGAGGAGAAAGCTCTCTATTGGGCTCCAGGGGCCTGGGGGAGCGAAGTTTCATTAACTGGATCTGAAGTCCTATGGCCTTCTATAAACAGGCATTAATTAAAGAATGTAAAAAATAAAGTTTCAGACCTTGCAATATGTTAATGATCATATGATTCAGGGCCTGGGAAGGAGAGGAGCAGCAGAGGTCATAAAATAAGCATGAAGCATTTAATATGAGTGCTTGGCAGGGATTTCTGCAAATTAGTTGGTTATTTGCTGGTCCAAAGCAAATTAAGGTGATTTTGCTTCACTTGCTAATTTTTTATGTGCATGCTTGGCAAAATGTTTTTCACAAATGGATGAAGGTTATTGTTAATGGCATAATGAGAAATATTAACATATTTAAATAAACCAGTGTATTCTGACATAGGCCACAAGCACTTACTTTTACATGTGTATTTGAATAGATATTCTTCTGTAGCACAGCAAAAGTATTTTAGATAAAGTTCATAAAAGAGCTTATGTTATTTGTAATATTCTATTTATATGCTGTATTTTTTAAATCCAACTAACACCTGAAACTGTCTTTGTGTAAAAGGATGTTATCCTTCTGAAACCTTAAAGGAACACTTACAAATTAAATCTCATGTGTCAAAACACATTCCCTTTTTCTGCTTGTATTTAAGAAAATCTTACTTTTTATACAAATCTTAATTGATTAATGAACTATTTTGTTTTCACTGCTCATAGTGTTTGCTTTTTATATCACTTCCAGCTTTTGAAATGCCTTAAGTTCTTCATTATTTCTAGGAAAGTTACGGTTTTTTGAACATGTGGGAGCACAAGTATATTTGCATGTCTATTTCTTCCTCTCCACACAGCTGTAAAATCAAATCAGGACCAAATATAATAAGTTTCTTCTTTACTATTGTGAGTAGAGTGAGAGTGATGGCTGCTCACATCTTGCCGAAGCTACTGTCAAAAAGACAAAGCACAAACCAAAAAGTCCAAGGAAAATTACAGGAGTTGAATACTCTTAATTCTAGATAATGGGGTTCCAGCTCTAACTTGTTCAAGTAGGACATTTTTCTTGTCACTTGTTGGTATTCTTTCATTTCATCTGTTCAGTCATATGCACTACTAGTTTCTTGGTTTGGCATCTGACTATTCCTTTTATTTGCATTGTTTTTTTAATTTCCATTATGTAGTGGATTGAGAAAAGGAAGTGCTTGAGGAATTGTTTAATATGTAGATGGAAGAAGCTCTGTGTCTTTAAATTCTCTGAAGTTAGGAGCTGGATGTGGCAAGAGTGTGTAGTAGAGAGAGGTAGTATGAGTAGGCAGCTACTATTGACATTGTTCTGTTGCAGCAATTTTAGATGGACAAATTGCAGTTGAGAAAATTTCATGACTCGGTAAAATGAGCAATGATGACATCTGTGGATGCAGGTCTGTTCATATCTTTGCAGAGCCTTTAGGGAAATAAATATCTCGGAACATTCGGTGAAGTGAAGCTCACTCAATAAATCAACCTGACACAATAACACTTCTGGCACATGAGCTCTACTTCTCCTCAGCACCACCTACCCCTCTGTGTTCCTGTGCTACCAAATGGTGTCTCCCCACAGGCCTCTAAATCAAATCAGAGCACACAAATACAGTGAGAATTTATTGGGAATTGGTTTTGTTCGGCAAAAACATTACTTATTAGATGAACTGAAAGGATAAATTTTCACCCTTTAAGCGCTGAGGAAGTTCAGGCACCTTAAGTAGAAAAGGGAAGATAGATAAACTTTATGCTAACTTACAGAAGGCAAATAAATGGGAAGATAAGTTTACAGTCTGGTTTGTCAAAGGGAATATGCAAGTTCCCCAAATGAGGTAAGTTAGCTTTTGAACTTTAGTTGCTTTATTTGAGAAATACAGTGAGAATCTATGAAGTTCTAGCAACGGGAATAATAAACATACCACTCTGTTGCACTGAGCAGTACAACAAGGAGTCTCGCAACCAGTTCAGACATAGATGCTATGCCTACATAATAACGTTTAAACACATTATTTCTGTAGACTGAAGCTTGAATGTGTAGCATAGTGTATTCTGTCTGTTGATTAGAGTTACTGGGAGCAGATAGCAAAAAGGAAGGATTCAATGCTTTTTGTCTTATACTTTAAAGATTTGGAACAGAAACGTTTAGACTAAATGAAGACGCCATGGGTTAAGTGAAGTAAAATAGGGCTTGGTAAGTAGTTTTGATAGAAGTGTGTCACTTGGCTGGAAAAAAAAAGTCTGTGGTATGTTAAATCTTTGTTTAGTTGTGAAAAGAAAGACTTTAAAAATCTTTTAAAAATCACAGGCATTTCCTGGAGAAGTTGCAAAATGTAATTTTCATGAACTTCGGCATGCAGATATACATGGATGCATAAAATTATATGTCTGTAGATATTATATACATATGTACAAACACATAAAATAATTTGGGAGGATTGCTTTGCCATTGTAAGTTATTTCAGCAGCTAACTTTCTTATTTCACTGTGATTAACTTGTTAAATTCTCAGTGATTTAAGAAGTAAACTGATGTTTGAAAGACCAGTTACTTAAAGTGGTAGGAAAAGATGGGGCCTTATTGTGCTGCTGTTTTGCCCTCCATCTAAAAAAATCTAATATCCTTTTAGATGATTATCTAATTAATAAGATTTCTTTCTAATTAGGTTGAAATTGTAACATTTCGTGAATGTCCCCTTACTAACGAAGGTACTTCTTAGAATACCTGTGCTCTGGGGAACATGAAATATCTTTTCTTGAGGGAATTGTAGCAACCTTAAGATTGTTAAACTGGAACATCTGATGGATTTCTGATTGAAATGCCAAATGCTACTTTACAGAAGTGGATTTAAATCTAAATGGTATTTTACATCCTATCAAATTAAGAAAATACAGAGTTGGTGTAAGTCTAATTTCTTTTCCTTTTAAATTTCATTTTGAACCCAGGAGAGTAAGCTAATGGACTTGTTCTCTGTATTTTGCTGAAGATCTTAAGTTCTGATATTTCGTTTGTTTATACTGAGATGAAAGCTGTTAATAGGATTTTTTTTTTTAATATAAATTATAATGCCTGTCCATCTCCCATTTTTTTAGGAAAAGAAGTTTTAAGGAAAAGAAACACTAAAATATTGGGTTGAATACTTCACTACAGTTCTGTCAGAACACCAGACTTTCCTGTACATCAGTTATCTTGCTTGAGATGTATTAAAGCAAGAAGAGCTGTGCAACCCACTGAGTGGAATGCATTTGTATTGTTTGTACTGTTAGAGTTTGTTTCTGTATCTGGAGGAGAAGAAGTAGAGCGATAACCAAGGCTTGTCTAGCCCAGGCAGTTTTGTTACTTTAGGATGATTTTGCAAAGCTTCTGTTCTGTTGTGCGGTGTGAATGCAACTGCATTGATATGAAGGTGAGAAAATGATCTGAGTTTTATATTGGGAACCACTGTTCCTTTGTCAGCATGAATTCTTGCATCTCATTGAGATGGGTGTCTACTTTTGAACATGCTCCTAATTTGGTGCAAAGTTAAGGTAAAAATAGTTATCTCGCACGATCATGTAAATAGATTCTTGAAAACCGCTAACGCAATCAGTGATGATTTTGTGAACATGTGCCAGGTAGAGCAGGCTTTTAATAAAACTTTGGTAAGGAGCAATAGAGATTCTAACTGCTACTAGTGTGGTTGCACTTGTTTGTGTGAAGCAGACTTAAACTGCTGAATAAATGTTTGTCTTGAAATAGGTTTGATTGTCAGTTTTTGCCTTTTGTCCTGAAAGAGAAAAGAGAGGTTGTAATACTTCAGAAGTATAGAAGTATGTAAAGAAAATATAGTAATGTAGGATCAGGCTGTGAAGGGTTTCCTTGGGGGGTGTAGGGGTGTTTGCAGCATCACTGAGATGGCAACTCCCTATAGAGGTAAGGGGCTGTGATTTGGTCCATCATTTTTCCTCAAGCCAAACATTTCCTGATGCAGGAGGTCACTCAGTCAAATACTATGGAAGAATTTTTAAAAGGTCCGAGTAATAGTGTGACTACAGTAACATTTGTAGTCATGCATGTTAAAATACAGACAATCTGATCCCATGCTTCAGGGTATAAAATTATGATGATAGGGTTCTGGAACGAATTTTTCCCCTGCGTCGCAGTACACAGCTGAGTTACTGATGTTTCTTGGAGGCTCAGGTAATTTACTGGGTTCAGTGTAGTTACATTTCATAGACTATCTACATTTGATAGACCAATAGCCCAAAAGCTGCAGTGAATTTTCTACTGTTATGCATCTGCCTATCTGTGTTAGTTACCGTTTGTTCTAATCGGCCCAATGTAAGCTTGCAGTGTTGTCAGTATGGATTGGACCAGAGGACATCTAGAAGTCTTTTCTGATATAAATAATTTATGATTGCATGTTTCGGGGGGGTTTTGTTGTGGTTTTTTTTTTTTTTTTTGCCAGTGTATAGTATAATGGTATAATGGGCATAACAATATGATGCCACAAAAAATGGAAATTCCAAATAATCAGATCACAGCATCATTTCTAAAAATGTATACTTCCTTGCTTCCTTCTTTTCCATCTTTGAAGTACATGATTATGCTTTGTCCTTCATCAGCTGTTAGTTGTATCAGTCATTCAACCAAACTTCCTACTGAGACAACTTTGGTTTTTAAAGTCGAGTTAAATTTTCATTGCGTATAAATGTTTACTAGGTTTTCCTTACTATGTCTTGTATACATAGGGAGCAAGGCATTTTTTTTCCCCTTTGGAAAAAAGGTCTTAAGAATTTTCAGTAGAATCTTCAGGATTTCAGAGAGACTGTTCTGTTACCATTTTCGTATCTGGGATGCTAAACTTGGTCAGCACCTATCATTCTAAGAGAGGTCTTAAGTATGAAATAAAACTACCTTCAGAAATGACTAAAAGGTATAGCCTCAACTAGGAGCTCCATTTGTTTTTCTTTTACACTGGTTAAAAAAAAAAAAAGGAAGAAAAAAAAAGAAGGTCTGTTTCAAATCCTATTTGTCCCTTATCTCTGTTTGTTCAGTTGTTTTTAATATCACGTACTGAAAGAATTTCAATAGCTGTTTCACCATGAAGTCATTTGTTATCCTTCAGCAGGCCTTTGCCTGCTGAATTGTAAAGCAGCCTCGACTATTTGCATCCTCCAGATGGAGCAGCATATAAACACTCCCAGATATTTCTGGTAAGTATGAAAAAATATCTTATTTGTCCTTTCCGTGAATAAATAAGAGAATGTCAAATTTTATAGACTAATAAATTTGTATGCCGGCACTGACATTGAATCTCTCATGGCCTGCAATGTCACAGACCCTGAGAAACACAATTTTTTTGTTTTCAAATGTATACCAAGTCAAATAGAAGCTCAATAAAAAGCCAGGGAATTTGATTGCATTGTTTATGTCTGCCCAGTAGTCTAATTCAGTTGCAATTTGCTATGAGGAAATACAATTTACATTTTTCCCAGGCTTATTACATAAGCAATCACTCACATGTACATGCATGAGTGTATGTCAAGCAGAACTCAAATAATGAGTTAAAGTGTCATTTAATAATATATTCTAATGTCTGTTTTTATAATGAACAAAAAACTTTGCTGTATTACAATACATTCTCCTAGGTACCAAAAATTAATTCAAATCTTATCATTATTAATATTTTTTATTCCTCTCATTTACAACATATCCTAAATCTCAATTGCTTTGTGATACAAATGTATGTATCAAGTATCACCACATGCAGCAGTTCCAGACATCACTGTAAGTCTACATTTTAAATTCTGTTTAGTTCCTGAAATTAATCTCAATGAGAATTTTAATTTATGTATTTCTAATTTTAAACAGAACACACAATAGAATAACTTATAATGCTCATGCTCATCTAAATAATGAAGCCTGACAGTATCCTCTGTGGTTGAGTAATAGGCTTTTTATATTTGCTAGTTTTTGTAGGTTTGTTTTTTTTTTTTTTTCCAGTTTCTTTCTAAATTAGATTCAGACTTCTTGGAACAGAATAAAAATATACATAGGACATATAAGTCAATGAATGTATAAAGTGTTAGGAATTGAATTTAATTCACTGTATTTGCACATGATAAAATATTCCTTGATTGAATGCCTACTGATTATTTTCTGAACTGTTTGATTTTCAAAACAAAGTTATAATAAGTCGTATGCAATATTTATCTTGTTTCATTAGTGCCATTAAGCAGAAATTAGTGTGATTTACTTGCGTTTTCCAGCCCAAGTATAATTCCTTGAAAATTAACTTTACTTAGTAGGTTTTTACCTAACTGAAGTGAAATGTTTAAAAATCAATATTTAAATTTTTTTTGAAATAGTGCTCAGTAGCAGCAACAGTTCATCAGAGGAGATGGGGAGGATGCTATTGTATGCTAATGTATGCTAAGAATAAGCACACTTTTTCTCTGTAATGGTTACTGGACAACTTTTTCATTCAGGACATGTTGCTGCTGTTTTTCTGGGAGAAAGTTGCAGAAGATACGCAGTTTGCATGTATGAATATAAGACATACTTTAATTTGGGGGTTTTTTTTATGGAGTTTGGCTTGCTTTCTTAATGATAGGTGATTTGCCATGATTTAGGTCATAACTGGTTTGTTTCAGTTGTGTGTACACTCATATAAATAAAAAGCAAATAAGTTATATATTAAAAGGTCAGTCCTGAAGTATTGTCTTTCTTAAAAGGCTTTTACATGAAGCCACATGGAAGTCCTACAGATCTTGAAAGTCTTTTTGCAGATAAAACATCCATTTACTTAAATATTTTTTTTCCAAAGTAACAACTGCAGTATTTGCTTTAGCGTCATTATAAGATAGCATTATTATTGTTACTTTGATAACATGATGTAGAACACAGTATTGTCTGGCACTTTTTTCTTCTTCTCCTGTGGTATTACCAGGTATTTTGTTTAAATACAGTGTACACTTTTCTTGATAAAAAGTCAAATTATTACAAATAGTAGAAAAGGCTGGTAAGAAACAAAAAAGATTGCAATTGGCAAATTCTGCTGTCCCAGGACTCCAGCTGAAAAAAATGGGGCATTTTGAGGGTAAGACTGGGAAGAGGAAAGAATCATTTGGCCCAGTGGATTGCTTTCCAATGACATTAGACAGCATCTAGATGGAATCTGATTTTAATGTCCAAAATAATGTTATCTTCCAGTTTCTGATGAACAGGCAGCAGATACGGATAGAGCCCTTGACAATACGAGCCCTTGACAATACAAGCCCTTGCCATCTTCTGCTCATTATCACCCAGAACAGTCTGATAGTGGGATTCATCTCACTAACTTCGGTCATCTAGAAATTAGTCATCTAGTCTCTGCTAGTCATCTGGATTCTCTAAGGTCATGGACTCTGCCTTTAATGGAGAGAGACAGTCTCAGAGGGTGTTGTAAGACAGTTGTGATAAGTTGCTCTCTGGGGGTGCTTGCCTGTGTCTTCTCTGTCTCCTCTCTATTGTTGACCAGAGAGGGAGCTTGGATGACTAACTTGGACCAAATGCTTAGGATTCTTATGGATTCTGCCCTCAGCACCTAGTGGAAGCTGGCTGGCTGCGTAGAGATAAATCATCATCCGGGGGTGCCTATCCATTGAGTTGAAAGAGAGTGCAGGCAGATAAATTAATGGAATAAAATGAAAGTTTCTGAAAATAGATTTAACGAATATTATGTCAGGCACACAAGTCTCACTGAGTGCGTTTATCCACAGCTTCAAGTTTCTAATGGAGTCAAAACTAAGAAAAGGATTGCTGTGTGGTATGGCCAACAAACATGTTCAAGATTTCTCACCAGAACAAAAGCTTTTCTTTTTCCAAAGCTCTTTTTTTTTTTTTTTTTTTTTGCACTACATGAAGTGTGTTTATTCACCTCAGTACTTTCACTGAAGCTTTATCTTCCTTTCTTCTCCCAACATGCAAGTTTTTTTTTTCCGGGTCATGTTCAATCATTGTTTAATACCTATGGGTCCCAGCAAAATGAGTAAGACACTGAAGTTTGTCACAAAGAGCTGTTTAAGAACTGTCAAGCAATGCTACGCACTTGTCATCGCTTTCGTGAGTTCTGTATCAAGATTAGGAAAGCCTCAGAGGTTTGAGGGTGGGTAATATGTGCCAATTTTGAGATACAGAACAATTGTTAACATTGATGACTTGATGTAAAGAAGGGCTACTTTGCTGAGTGATTGGTGGCCTCAGAGGAAATAGAAGATGGAATTAACAGAGGATCGTGCTGGCCTTCACAGGGAGTGGATGCACTGAAAATTTTATGTTTTTTTCATGCACGTCTTGAAACCATCCTAATTATCCAAGCCATTAACATGTGTTGATTTAAATGAGGACAGGGTTGAAGAGAAATTAAAGGTGTAGACTGAACATAGGCCAGAATGCCACTTTTTCTTGAGGTCAGTAGTTAAACTTCCCCTGACCTCAGTGACATCAGGAATAGTTGCATTTACCTTAAGTGCGTGATAAAGCGAATACCGTATTTTTTATGTTGTGTATTTAAACACATAACTTGCTTGCATATCTCTCCTGCTAAAACGTCAGTGAGCTAGACTCACATCACTGTGCTAGCTGTATGTGAAGATCTTAGTTTTATGTTTCTGAAAATGTCATCTGTTCCTTCAATCACTTGTAAGCCCCCTGTAATCTCTTTTTAATGTAAGCGCACTGGAGTTTTCCCTTTTGTTTGCTGCCCTTGCATTATTTACTTTGATCCGCTGTGAGAAAATCTGAAAGTGTGTTGTCCTAAATGCTAGCATCTCACCAACAAGATTTGAGGCCTTGTACTTCACATTGAAGAAAAAGGCTCTTGTGTGAAGACGCAGGTTTTGTTTAGTTCTCTGTCCCTGGTGGGAGCCTTAATTGCATTTTCTCTCTCACACAGTGGCTGGCTAAGGAGTGCCTGCCTTCCCTGCTGATGCTGGAGTTTTCAAGCTCTATTACTCTGTGACGGAGAAAATTCCTTGGTCCAAGAAGAAAAGACTCAGATTTAAAAAAAAAAAAAAAAAAAGAGAAGTAAAAAAATAATAAAAAAAAGTGTGTAAGTATTGTCAGTTTACCATGTGTGGTAAACAGAACAAACAATATACTTGCTTAACCTTCCTCCCCACCCTCTGAGACTCCTCTACAAGTTTTGTATGACCTACTTTATAGAAATCACAACATATTTAGAGTGTTAAATATTATGAAAAGTGTAATTCCCTAGGGCAAATAAATTAGACTTCTTGGGAAGAATGGTAAACAGAAAATTATAAATGCTTTGTGTTCTCTTAATCTGTGCCAGCCCACTCTAATGCATATTTTATAACCTTTAACTGGAGTTAAAGCAAAAGATCCAAATTCATTTTTAAATTCTATTCATTTCATTTACGCTAGGAAAATCCTTGAGATTTCAGATGTTGCAAATAACGATTTGATATTCGAGCTTGGTTGTGACAGAACTTTTGAAAATGTAACAAGAAGCTTTGCAACAGATTTTAAACTGCAGTTAGGAGTCATTTGCACTAAATATTTCCTAACACACTCTACTGTCCTGCACTGTGCACTGGACAGGGCTCTCTAGAATAGCTGGAAATAATGTGAAGAATTAAGGGCTGTGTCAATTTAACTTGTGTGAACATGCTGCTGAATGGAAGCATGCTAATATTCAAGCAAGCCTGTATATTTTTAGTAGTCTTCTGCCTGCATGTGTTTATGACAGCTTGGTGATTTTTGCACTTTGATCTGTGAATTCATGTCCCACTTAAAAATTCTGTTTTTTGGAAGGCAAAAAAATCCTTCCTACAGGAGGGGAAAAAGGAGGCTTTTTTCCCCTTCCCGCTCCCCTTCTCCCCCCTGAAATTTTGGCATGTTCGTCATTGATCCATGGTTGCTAATGGTGAAACAATGATGTCATAGGTAGGAGATTATTTTTTTCCATTAGCGTTCAGCTGTAAAACCTTTTTATATGGAAGTAGCTTTTGCCTCACATGTCCATGTCCTCCTTCCTTCAGGATTAGAGTCTGCAGAACTTAAATTCTGGAATGATGAAAATAAGTACTTATATTTTTAATCCTGGTTATTCTGCACTTAACAACAAATCAAGACCTTTGAGCAAAAAATACTGACATTTTGGATAGCAAATTTAGGCTTTGGGTAACCCAAAATGTCCCTGCCTGCTGAACAGTTTCAGATGTTGTACAGATGACACACTTTGCTTCATACTTTTCACGGATGGGCTTTTGTTCATCTGTTTGTTTTTCCAAGATGTTCTAATTCTTAAACAAGATTTATCTTAAAGAATTATCTCACATACTGTACATCTTGACAATCGAGATCAACCAGGATGCTTTTGCTATACAGCTCTCGGATGTGAGCCTGAGGCTGTTGAAGGGATTCCAGGTTGGGGAGGGGGAAGAAGGGCCAAGCTCCCGAGTTCACTTCTGTGATTAGTCTCACAGAATTTGTTTGGTACCTTGTGAGATCTATCTGTTTACCTAAGTTTTTCTGGGAGAAAGTAAATTTCTCCTGTGATTTGGCAGGAGTCTGTTTTGACACAGAGGAGCATTTTAAAGGTATCTCTCTACAGAGATGCCTAGAAGAATCCCGGTAGAATCCAGCTTCAGAAGTAGTTCTGGAAGGAGCAGAATAATTGCCCTTTTCTTCACTTCACTATCCTACTCAGAAGGTGGGTAAACATGTTTTTCTTCACATAGATATCTGTTCTTAAAAAGGTCTCAGTGCAAATATTAACACTGGATAAACATCTTGATGACTTGCATTTTTTTCATGTAGCATTCAGAAGATACTTGAGACAGTTGTCTGCTCTGTTTACTGAAAATATATTGCAATAGATCTGAAATAGTGTATTCTGTATGGTCTGCTATGTTTTTAAAACGTATGGAAAGACCAGTTGAATAACTTTCCATTACATTAGAAAAAAAAAAATCTTTTTTTAGTAATTGCTAAATATACACATAGTAGAAGAATGATATACTTAGGTCTTTCTCCTCTCAGTTTTCTGGTCTCAAAGAATACGTAGTTCATCTAGTTCTTCAACCTTCCTTTGCCCCCATCACATCATGCTTGTATCTGTTCCCAATATACCAGGCATTTATCCTGCATCTCTGTGAATGTGTAAATCTCTGTTAGATTTTGAAGATTCTGAACATTTTCACTGAGGCTTTAAATCGGTTCTGACCTATTCATTCAAATAGCTTATTATGTAGATCCTTTCATCTTCCCAAAGTATTTTTAAGTCTTAAGTTCAGTCTGACTGAAGGAAGATATCATTCTGTTGTATAAAATATTTCTTAATGATACTGAAATAAAAAGAGGTTCCTTTACATCTGTTCTTTTGGAAGAGAACAAACAGCTTGATGCTCTTTCTCTTTACTAATTAACTCATTTTGAAATAGAAAAATAAAATGAAAATCAGTTTCTTGTTTGTATCAGTGTCCTTTGTAGGCATTGTTAAGGTCCCAGAAATGGACTTTATGTAGGTATGAAGAAGAGTATCACATAAAAGGAATCCTGCTTCTCACGTGAATCACGTGCCTTTGCATTAACTCTTTTCTTTCTTTCTTTTTTTTTTTTTTTTTTTTTTTGTTTGGAATTTTTTTAAGATAAAAATAATGTAGTATAATTATAATTTTTCTGTTCCATTAACAAACACTGTAGCTTAGATGATGCTTTATTCATCAGGCGGAAATTACACCTCGTCAGAGTCTAGAAGTCTCTTCCACTTCCACTATGCTGGTGATTTCCATCCTTTTCTTTGTTCAGAGCCCATTCCCTGAACAAGAAATAAAAAAATCTGAACTGTACCTGTAATTTTTTTTTTAAATATGTGGAAAGGTGCTCTTAGCAAACCTATCCTAGAAGGACATAGTAACTTCGCTTGCACTTTCATTCAGCTGTTTTTATGCTATTCAGTTTAGATGTGCTTCAAGTTTTTATTTATTATAACATTATAGATAAGGAATTGTTAACTGGAAAAGCAATATGGGGATCAAAAGGGATGGTCGTCCAAAGGTTTGCAGTGCTGGCTTGGAGGATGCTGCATAGGAGGCAGCCTATATACCAATGAGAATTCTCATAGTATGCTGAGACATTTTACAGCTTCTGTGTTTCTTTATTCTTTTGTTAAATGTAGATGAGTCTTCAGGTTCCTTACTGTGAGTAAAAGCAACTATACCTGTATCTGAAGCATTCAGATAGAAAGAGATAGTATTTTAGGAAGCATGTGAAATTGAAGATGAGGTAGCTTTCACAAGCAGCTCAGCACTTATGCATAGCTTGAAAATTAACTTTTGGTGGGACACTGAGTATGTATTTAAGCAGTATAGATCTGGAAGTTCTCATCTGTAGCTTTATAAGCCACACAACACTAAAGGAATGGTGCAAGTTGAGTTTTTTTCCATCCCAGTTTTACAAAATAATCCCTGAACAGTTGGGTGAATAGGGATCTCTAATAAGAGTGTGCTTACATTAATAATTAAAGTAATAGTAATGTCTTAAGTCAGTAACTGTTGCCTGTTTACTTGTAAGCAAGTGACTAACCCAATCTCAGTTTCGCTCTCCCTTTACATAATTACTTGTTGGAAGGGCTGTAATTTGCTAAGAAGAGAAAAAAGACATGACTTGACACCACTCCTCTTAAAGGTGGGTGGAACTGAGACTGAGGGCAAATATCTGTTGCTCTTTTTTTTCTTGTGCTACCTTATTTTGATTCTTGTTTTAAGCATTAACCTTTGAAGACTACCTTTGCTGATATCATCTGTTTGTTTCTGCTGAGTCAGTCTACCAGTTTATAAAATTAATGTATACAGAAACTCATGTAACCAAAGGCACTGTTCTGTTCTAAGTGAACTCAGTGGCAGATCTCTCAATGATTTGATTATTTGGTTGAACTGTATAAAACAACATCTTCCATTTTTTGTGAAAGAAATTCTTGCAACCCTTTTCTTTTTCTGCTTGGTTTGGCACCTTGCATCTACCTAAGGAAAGATGGCATATTCACGTAGCAATATGCAATTGGAGTTGATTGTCTATGTCCAGCAAGATATTTTTTCTAAAGGATTATGAGTAGATACAACATCTAGTCAGCTTTTGTATAAGTAGATTACAAGTCATTGAGGGGAGAATGCCTGTCATAAGTATGTGAAAGGCCTTTCTAGCAGAATTATAGTATCATATTTTAAGCAGTGAATCTTAAAGGACCTAAGAGTAATGATTTTAGTCCATTCCTTGCCCAAACACGTGATTCCTTTTCCTTCCTAGGCCATTTGTGAAATGCTTGTGTTGACCTGTTTAATACAAACCGATTCAGCAGAATTATTTTTAAATATGTAAGATTTCTGAAAGTTTACAGTTGGTCTCCAGAAAATGACCTACACATATATGAATACATAAAGAAGAATATGTAACTTCACTTAAAGTTCAGATTGTAAAAGAAGTATTTTCTCCTTCTGTTTTTCTGAACTGTAAGTTGTACTATAAAAAATATTACAGAATGAACTTCCTCTAGTACTTAAAAATGTGGTGGCATGCATTAGGTGAAATTCTTAATCTGTGGTTGATTTTGACAGGACAAAAATTGATAGGATGTGCTTTGTGGGCTTGGAGATCGTTGTTGCAAAAGAGATGCTTGCTTTTGGTAATTATTTGACCCTGGGTTGATACAGCCTCCTTGGATAACCATGTGTTTATGTCCTGCTGTTTTAAATGC
Organism: Strigops habroptila; assembly: GCF_004027225.2. Lineage (NCBI taxonomy): Eukaryota > Metazoa > Chordata > Aves > Psittaciformes > Psittacidae > Strigops > Strigops habroptila. The sequence continues at coordinate 82,729,844 of NC_044278.2, forward strand.
ATCTGTAATAATTCTTACGCTAATATAATCTTACAGTTTCTAGTTAAATCTATCATGCAGTGAGAAATCTGGAGTTTGCTAAATTGAATTCCATTTTTAGTCCACCTTACCAGTTCATTCCAGAGTGGGCTGTCAGATAACCTTAGGAAGCTAAAGAAAAATTGCTACTACAACTGTTCATTTATTGTAAAGACATCACATTATGTGATTGAGAGGATATTAGCTGTAACTGGTGAAAGATATATTTTGTACCATAACATTGCTTTAGACTCATAGGTACCTCTGATGGCATTTGCTTCAATGTGAGAGGAAGTCACGATACTTAGAGATACTCATATCAAGTCGTATCATAATACGGTTGGCTCAGCAGCTCAGAACATAACTTTCATTTTTAAAGTGTTAGATGTTGAATATCAATTTTCAGGAAAGTGTTTTCAAAAATGTTTCATAGTATGGTGATGCTTGGAACTTAGCAGCATTTGACGTTTTGTTCCTGCCAGCATAGCTAAACTCTTTGTGGATAACTCAGTGATGTTTACTGTGCTGATCCTAAACATAAACTTGTTTGAAAACAAGGTGGCTTAGTTTATAGTCAGATCATTGTGGGGTTTATCACTGTATTTTATGTATTACGGAGTGCTTAGTTCTCTCTTCTTGAGAAAATCTTGTGTGAAATTGTTAAGAACCTTCTGCATTTTGAGCATTGTGCAGGAACTGAAAATTTAGTGCAAATGGGAAATCAAAGAAATGCCTTTTTTTTTTTTTTTGGTGGTATTCTGTTAGCCAGCCAAGATAATTGATTTTGACCATCCTAATGTAGGGCTGGTAGATGGTCAGAGAAATGAAAAAGTAGAAAAGGATGCTTGTAGCAAATCAAAGTATGCAGACTCAGGGGTCCAATTCTGCCAACTTGAAGGGGAATCTCCAGAGGAAGGAAATAGAGGAGGACAGGATGAACAGGACTTTCCATAGCCTGGATCAGCTAGACCTAGGTTTGTGGCCCAAATAACTAATTTCAGCTCTTAAAACCTTCTGCTACTTATTTGAAGATGATTTTCAGTAACTCCAGTTTTTATTGCAGTGGTGAAGGCTAAATAATCAATTAACTCTAATGTACTGTGAGACAAGATTGGAGTATATGTATATATGATTCAGATTACAAAGCCAAGTCCTGAAAAGTCCTGAACACCCAACTTTGATTGCCTATGGAGCATTCATTTTTATTATTAGGATGCAGTTTTAAATTTATGTATCATATGCTATTTTTTATTTAGCATCCCTGTCTATTTTGGTGCACAGGGTGGTTGTTTATAGGAACTTTGGCTCATTTTCTGCAGGAACTGGAACAACTCAGGGGCTGCAAAAAGAGAGAGGATGCTTTTGTGATTAATTCAAGAGAAAGACGCTCTGGCAAACCCAGTTTTGTCCCTGTTTCTGTCACAGGCTGTCTGTGTGATGCTGAGCAACTCAATTAAAACATTTGGCAGATGGCCACTAACTGCATATATTTCATTTTCAGGGTGCTCAGCTTGAGATATGTGGGCTCTTACTTGCAGCAGTTGTTATTCTCCTTACAGCCACTGAAATCAATGGAAGTGGTGCCTGATCAGCATGTTTGTTAGCGTAGCGGAGGAATGTGCATGTGGGGAAAGTGAATGTTCTTGAATCCTAGTGCCGTCTTTCTCTCTGGTTCACTCTGGTGTTGTTGGATTACAGATAGTTATTTTATGCTATATGGGAAAAGTTATGTATAGGTATATGTTAGGAAAAGAATGTTCTTTCAGTTAAAATCTGTGAGAATTATAATGGTCTTAAAAAAGAGCGTGAGAAGCCAATTATTTCAGTATTTCTTGTCTGATTGATAAACTGTGAGCAAGGTGAAGTCTACTAGCTGGATGATGCATACAAAGTTACTGAATAACTGCCACTTTTCCTACGACAGCCTATCCAAAGCATGGGCTAAAACATAGCAACTTTAGAAAAAATAGCATGTGATCACATAATAAAAAAAGTCATTATAAAATGTGACATGTATAAGGAGGCAGAATTCAGATTACATCAGAAGCCATCTTCTGATATTTCTCAATCTCAAAATGCTTGATTTGACAACCTGAATGTTGTTCTGAGTAATGTAATACATGGTATGGGAAATTAAAAGTATGGCTGCACAGCTAGAAATACAATTCACAGGCTTAAAACTACTCCTCCTATTAACATTGCAACTGAAAGATATAAATCACTTCATAAATATGAAATTACTTGCATGCTTGGGTTTTTGCAGAATTGAGGTCTAATTAGTGAAAGGCATGATCTTGTGAAATACCAGGGTGGGAGTTGTAGTTGCACCTTCTAGGATGGGGCCCTACCTTGAAATGATTATACCTATATGTCTATTTATAGCTAAGGAGAAATTTAAAAGAAATATTTGTTTTATTTGTATAGCATTTTCATTGGTTTACCCTAAAGATATATACTAGATGATAATAAAGTAATAAAAGATTGTTTTCACAGCTGTTTGTCTTTGATTACATATTTCTTTGAAGTATTGCAGTAAGACAGACTTTGAACCTGGAAAGAGATCAAATAATGAATTGTTCTGCCTTGTGAAGCTTAAGAAGGGATTTTATTGTTGAAACATATAGTGCAACATAGTTTTTTTTTCTTCTAACAGTTAAATAATGGTTGAAAGTACTATGAGATCATTACAGATGGACTAGATTAAAGAGCTTGGGGCCAAACATTAGGAACTGTGTTAGTACTAACTAAAATAATTTCTTAAGTTCTGTCATTACCAATTTATTTTTGTTAGTTTTCTTTTTGAATCAAAACAGAATTTCAAAGAAAGTGTTTTAAATCTTTTGATTATCCATTTACTTAAAGCTAGGGATGACAGGAAACTTAATAACTTATGAATCCTGTGGGATTCTGTTTGTAATATGGATCATTTGACCACGCTTTGTACCCTAGATAATATATTTAATGTTAAATTGGAATAAAACTTGTAGATCTGTGAATAAACTTTGTAGGGTTTTCTAAACCAGAAAGGATTATAGCATTTAAAATGTGTCTGAGGAGATTCAAGTAAAATGTTCAATACAAAATTTGAACGCTTTTTATTACACTTGTGCTCAAAACTGTATTATATATGACATTAACTCCACACCTCCCCCCTGAAATTAATCTTGAAAGCAAGTAAGTGACAAATACCTAAGTGACGGAGAAAGATACTTAGTTTATTTTTTTCAAGGCTAGTGAACAATAAAATATCAAATAATGCAGGTCAGCATTTCACATGATGTATTTGAGTTCTAGCTGGTTGGAAGATTTCTCTCTACAAGAAATACCTGAAAGTTTATGATCATATATCTTGGATATACAAAAATGTTAAGGTGTATATTTTTAAAATCTCTGAAATGTTTGTACTCTCTGTATCAGTCGACTGAAATTAATTGTTGTGTTATTTAGAACAAACTTTTGCCTCTGTGGAAGAGCGAAACCTTTCAAATGATAATTTCAATAGAAACATTAGACAAAGGAATATTGTAACTTTAGAGATTTTTATGATGAAGGTGTGTTTAAGAGATGTCACTTTGATATTTTTACATTATGTCCTACATTTGTCAGCTAAAACCAGGATATTGCCTCAATGAGAAAAAGCATGTTCTGCACTTGTCAAAAGGCAGTAAGTAATGATTAAAATAGCAGTGTGAAACGCTGGGAGATTAAAGTGATGCTAATGATAAGTGAGAGAAGAAAAGGGCAAGCTATATTTTAATCCCTGAGAGAATGGTTAATGACTTCTATTGCCTGAGATTAAACTAAACCTGTCTCATCAGCTTTTTCTGCCTGGTGAAAAAAAGCTCTCTGCACTTTAATTTATTAAAGTCTTTTAAGGAAGCACATTGATCCACAGAGGTTAAACTTTAAAAAATTGTGCAAAATACACACTAAAAATGCTTTAACAAAAGTGTGACTTTGTTGCTTTAGGCAAGCTCACAGTTTTATAAAGAATTCATTGTCTATGGGTTGGTGAATTTAATTAAGGAATATTAATTACTTAAACTAGAAGGTTTGTTCCTTTTTAAACCAGAACATTTTTGCAATAATCGTGCAGAAAGGTAACTAGCATGTTTTAGAAGATAACAGCAGAAAGGGGCAGACTAAGTTATGGTTAAAATTACTGTATAATCCGTTATGATAGGGATATCAAAAAGCCGTTTTAAAAATGCTTTTCAAAATATATGTACTATTTGCTGTAATGTAATGAGTACATTTGTTTATACTGAGTTACTGTTAATCCATTTCTTTTAATAATTCTTATGACTGCAAGACTGTGTTATAAAATCATTTCTATATTGAGAATCTGCCCAGTTCAGCATTGCTTTTTTAAAAAGCAAGCAAAGTCTTTCTTCATATTAGAGAGGGAGAATTGTTAATTAGACTTCTTTTTTAATAAATGTGATAAAATTGCCAAGACTGAGTTCTTAGGATAAACTGCAACATTGCAGCGTTCTTGGGAAAATAACATTTTCCTTTCAGGCAGCTGTGCAAGCTTTTGTCACTTTTAACCTCCATCTATTCATTACACTTATTTCACATAGCATGTGCATCCTCAGCCTACAGGACAGACAATAGGTTTAGAGACAGAAAACAAAAAATATTCAAGCAAATATGAATGGCTTGCCTAAGCCTTATTCAAGTTGCAACTCCATTTGCTTTTATATATATATGTATATTTTTCTCTCTATAGCTAAGAACACTGGAAGTAAACAGTGTGCTTTTGTCCTCTTTCGCAAGTTCAGTACCCACAGTGCTCTTCAGGCTCCATACTAGCAAACTGCAACGTGCATCCCAGCTTGGGGAGTAAATCCAGTGCTCATGGATACCAACAGTTCTGCTCTATATCCTTTCCCTCCTGCCTCATGGAAAGCATTTTCCCTTTTTAAATCTCCAAACCTCTGTAAATAAGGAGCCCATTTAGTTACTATCTTATGTGATGGTTGTAATCCAGGTTATTTTTTAAAGCTGTTTTTTAAGTATAACTTGTTTGGTAAGTGAGTTTAAACTTGATTCATGCTTTGATGTTAATGAAACACCAATTTATCGGAAGGCCCTGCAGCCCTAATGAGCAGTTTCTTTAAAAAGAACATTTAATCAAGGTTTATTTTTAACTTGTTTAAACAGATCTAATAGTTTGTGCTGATTTCATTTCAGTATAATAATTGCTAGCAATCCTATTAGTAAGTTGTGGTACATGGAAGTTAACACAAATTCCATTCTAATGAGTGTAGTATAACAGCAAAACCCTTGTAGTCAAGGAAAGGTTCATGTTAGAGAGGAGTGACAGAGGCATTCAGACGTTTTGCTGACAGCAGATTATTTTTGTTTTTATACAAATGTCAGGCATGACTTGCTAGTATTTAAGTGGGTTTTGTTGTTGTTGAGAGGTGAAACATTTTCGTATTAACTTTTTAAGGTGAAAGGAGCCACTCATTTCCTCGTGTTAGGAAAAGTGCTTGATCTGCTAGTGAATCTCATATTTGTCTTTATACTTTACCTGTACGTGAGGGTTTAGCTCTAATATGCTATTTTATGAGGATAAAGTTCCACAATCTAAAAATACAACTTGTGGCATTTATTTTAATGAATATAAAATCTTGGAGGCAATTTAGTGTGAAAAAGCAAATGAAATTCCAGAGCTCAATTTATAGTTAAGAAAAATCTCTAAAAGAGCAGATGAAGCTGAAAAACGTGTGATCATCTGAAATACTATTTTTTATGATTCGCTTACAGCTGCAGCTGTACGTACTGGAGATTGCTTAGTCACATTTTCATTGTGACTAATTCTAAATTCTGGTTTATTGGCAAAAAAAAAAAAAATTAATTATACCTTAATTTGAAAATAGAAATATCCCATCGGTATTTTCAGTCTTAAATACAGTGTTCAGGTGTTCCTAGTCAAGTTCAGTAATTAGCTTTTAAACTTTTTATTACTTAGTCTGACACCATGACATTTAAAATGTGAGGAAGTTTGAAGATAAATAATATGGAGTGATTTAGAATTTTAGAGCCGTACTAAAAAGCGTTCTGATGCACTGAAGGGCATCTGTAAGTTACACATTGTTTATAGGTTCCTAGGTTTCTGATTAGAATCCAGGAGCCCCATGTTTTACAAGCTTTGAAGCTGGAGTGGAAGAAAATGTCTTGAGAGAACACTGATAATTAGATTTCAGTTGTGCAAGAACGAGTCTTGTAAGTCTTAAGAAATTCGGGGGTCCACCCAAACAGGCAGCTTGCAGGGTCAGTACTTGAGCTAGTAGTTAGGTAGAATAACTCCTCGTTATTTGCATCAGCATCTTACTGGGAAATTATTCAGTAGAATTCTTCTATCTCAGGGGGCAGAGAGGAAGGAGTACTCTCCTCTCTATACAAAAGCTAGAGCATTTGTATTGCAGCTCTAGCTTGCTCTTGTGACACTAATTTTCTCATTTTGAAAGAAATCAGAGAATAATAGTAGTGATATACTTATTGTATACTTCTTCCTTTTTCTTCCTTTGCTTCTCTGGTTTTAGAAGAGAACCTGATTTGGTCATAGTACTTATGTGTGTGACTTCAATTATATACTGTCCATATAATTTAGAAAATGTTTGTAATGACTCAACAAAAAAACCCACAACTGCTTTGTTACAATATGGGCAATACGGGGCAGATCATCTGATGCTGATGTGCAAAGACTTTTTATTCTTTCTTGTCCTAAATACCTTCAGGATATGATTTTCCTCTGACCAACAGAGGAAAATCACTTATGTGACCTATGTTTGTGCTTGGGAAAGGATGCAGTCCTGGTTTTCTTGGGGAAAGAACAGTTGTAATATTTATACGTCTTGCTAATGTTGTCTCCTTGCTAGAATAAAACCTGTGAATGTACAATATGCTTCTTGAGTTACCACAACTGGCATGGGGAACTGATGCTTGGGAAACCATGTCTGTGGGTCTTCCCTGTAGAGTACCTTGGCAGACTCGTCCTGGCTTGGCTCTTCATCTGGTTCTCATCAGCCTGGCACCCTCTTCCTCCCAGAGAAGAGACTGACTTAGTGAGATGTTGCAGGGCAATCTTGATGTGAGAAGTGGTGCTGAGTCCTCCTCCCACAGCTTTTCTTGGGCAGCAGGAGGCCTGGCTTTGATCACGGGGAGGTTCTGGTGCTCGAAGGTCTTGGGTGTTCAGTATGATAAGGAACAATTGACTGTTGGCGTTGAACACGTGAGTAAAGGCAGGACACCTCCACCATTAAACTTCATGTTGGTGTTTTAAATGGGAAGGAAGATTTTGGAATACATGTTCTTTTGGGGTTTTATTCTGGGGATCTGTTAGGAAAAAAACTAGCACAGGTGATTGTGAGAGTCAAAGCATGGCATTAGGTCAAAGACTGCTGGGGTAAGCTTATTATTCACATTGATTTTGAATGTGAATAATATTGCATACCTTGAAATACTCTTAAAGGCATATATTTTTACAGTAATGAAAATGCCAAATGCTGTGGTGCAAAACTAAGGTAAATAACCAACTCCATCCAGTTTAGATCCTGAGTTTCTGACAAACCTTTTAAGGGGAATGTCAATTCACATCTAAATACTCTTTTCTAGTGGAAGTTTGCAGACTTCTTTAAAGGCGAGGGAAATAAATTGGGACTCATCTGTTCATTGACAAATGTATGCTCCGATGAATCACGTCATCTGACTTCAGTCCTTTTTTCTGCCTTACTAAAAACAAACTCATGCTATTTGTACTTAATGCTGATACACACTGCACCCTGAATACTAAGTTGGAATGTATTTACAAATGTGAAAGAACCTGTGGTCCTTTCATGCATCAGGTTGTCATAGAAACTAATTAACTTTCATTTCTGTGTCAGGGCAAAGTAGTGTGATGCAGATGTAAATTGTAGTTCAGGAATTACCGTGATGAAACTAGAGAAAAAGAAAACATCAAAACCGTCAGAATTCCTGCAGGACATCGGGAATGCAGAATATGTGATGGGAAGTTACAGTGTTAAATGCCTCATTTCACGAGGTCTTTTTGCATAATCTGCTGGTTCACAAGTATTTGGGATATTACTAAACTGACAAAACAGTATGGTTTATGTATATTACGTTTGTGTGTGTATGTATGTGAACACAGATGTGTCCAGGGAGCATGTGTACGTGCACATAGATTAGTGAAATTCTGATCAGAAATAGTGTCTAAATTATAGATGGCAATTTCAGACTACTAACTGCTGGAAAAACTTTAAAAACTTAAAATCATTGCTTTCTCAGATAAATTAAGAAGATTTCAGTTAGTTTCTCTGAGTTATTATAATTTTACATGAAATGTGAATATATTAATATTTTAGCTGCAAGAGGTATACTTTGACTGGCTTAAGTGGTAAAGGAATGTGATTACAAGATGATTTATTGGAAGTCATTAAAAATGATTTATTAAGAGAAAAATGTTGTGTTACTAAAGCTTTTCTCCCCTTTGCTGAAGATGGGGTTATGCTGTCATGTTGCCTTCATCAGAAGAGGAAAGCAGCCTGCAGAAAATCAGGAAAGCATTTTGCTTTGTGAGTTACTGATGTGAATAGGTTGTAAAGAGAGCGACCAGCTTGCTTTTACAACAGAGACATAGCTGAGCCTTGTGTCCTCTGTCACAGATTCACTCTTAATAGATCTCAGTGTTACGGGGAAGACTGTATGCATCTAGCCCGACTGGCGAGGCTAGGCGGTAATTTCCCACACACTTCCAAGAGTGGCGGCCAGCCTGTGCCACTCTCGTTCCTTTGCTGTTTGCTCAATTTTACATGCTACCGCTATTTGTGGGGCTGCACTACGAATCAGAAAAGTAATTGATAGAGATGAAAATATCTTTCCCCTTCTCCGTCCTTTCCCCTCCTCCTTCCCTTTCCCAACCCCCAGCCCATTTCTGAGCAGGGCCATAGAAAGAATGAGTTAGAGGGAAGGGATGGGCCTTTGATGGTTGTAAAAACAATGGCTTTCTTCAGATGACATCTCTTAGGTAGGGAATGGAAGAAAAGAAACACAAATCTGTAGCAGAGTGGGTGCGCAATTTATACTTTAATGAATAGAAGACTTCTTGCTCTTGCATGTTCTCCCAACTCTGAGTGTGAACTTAAAACAGAGTTGATAATATTGCACTTAGACAAAAAAAAAAAAAAAGGTATAGAGGAAAATGTGCAATTATGCAATTTTCCTATAGTTGATTCCTTCGCACAGGAAGAAAGGGGAAAATATTTTCATAAATGGGAATCATGGCAAAGCTAAAGACAGTCATAAAACTTGATTATTTTTCAGCTAAGGCAAAAAATGTGTGCAAATGGAAGATATAAGAATATCCCACACCAGCAAAGAAAAAAAAACCAAAACTTGGGGGATTGATAATGTATTACCTCTTTCCTGCTCACTTTATTTGTTAAGTGGGATTTTTTTTATTTTCCTTCTCGTCACTCTGCAGCTTCTTGCTCTTATGAATAGCTTCATTTCATTGTTTTGAAGTCAATGTACATTTCTTTTGAAATATGATGTAAAATGAGCTAGAAAAGAAACAGTTTATCTGTAAAGTATGTATTTCCCGTATCTTCTTTCATTGTGTATGTATATATGTTTCTGTATTTAGGAAAGCCATTGGCAACTCTCCAGTTGACTTCAGCAAGACAGGATCTGGCAATATAATAAAGCATATATTACTAAATGGAGGAGTCAGTGTGTCACAGAAGAGTAATACATCGTTTTCTATAGATGTGGTAGAAGAAGGGTAATATGGAAAGAGATTTAAAGGAACAGTAGGCTACATCTGCTGAAATTTTATCTGCATAACAGTCAAGTAATGGCTAAGTCATTCATCGGAAGTCTTGCTGACTTTGGTCTAATCCTGTCTGTTCCATACATGAAATGGTACATACTCGTGTACCAGCAGCACCCAAATTCTTTGTTTATGTATATGGATACAAAAATAGCTTATCTCGTGTGCCAAGTACTAAGGGATTCCTGAAGCCAAGCTGCTATTTGCACCTAATACTTTCTGTAGGAAAACTTAACCCTCAAGTCTTTTTCTTGAGACCTTATGTTCAAGGTCCGCAGCTGAAACATCTGAACCACCTGAGACTACAACTCCAGAATTTAGACTCACTTAAATACTCAAGAGGAGAAGACCAAACCAAGTTTGTTACCATAGTGAAGCTTTAGGGGTGTCCAGTAAAGGACCACCATAGCTTTGGACAAACAGATGCTGTTCCATTAATCTGTTCTGTCTGGAAGGAGCATCTGGGGTGGCACTGGTGATGATGGGGGGCTTACAAAGCCATTAGAGCCACTCAGCAAAACTGAAAGGGAAGGAGGAATAAGTTTTACCTGTAAAGAAATCTGCATAACCGGGTAGCATGGCAACTGGGAGGTGAGGGCAGCAGTCTTCAACATTTCTGTCACAGCAGTACTGCTTGCCATAAAAATCTAACCAGGCAAGGCATTGGTTACATCTCAGAGAATATAAAAGCCGCATGGTCTCATACTGCATCTTTTTTTATTATTATTATTCAGCAAACTCAGGGGCTCCTCAGTAACCTTTGTTCTTCTTCCTCCTACCCAGACAAATTAGATAGTTATGGGCTGACCGGATAACTCTAAGGCATCTGCAGGAAATTCACATTACTATCAAACAAAAAATTAATAAAAAAAGTCCTTTGTAAGAACGGTTGTGAGTGAACATGGTTTGATAGGGGGCATGAGCGCTCAGTGGTATGTTGAATCTTCCCACAAGGCCATTTTACATAATTTATTAACAAGATCATTTTACTTTCTGATTTAAAAGATTTGTAACTATAAGCTCCTGTGTTTTCCCTGAACAAGTCACACAGTGCACACAGTAGGCAAAGTGTTAAAGGGCTAGGAAAATATTATTTCATCACTCCTGTTCCATTAGAATTCACTTGGGTGGCTGAGAAAATGGTTTATGGATTAGAGAGAGAAGAACAAGCTAAAACATTTCATACCTTCATCTCTGATAAATTCCCCAAACTCATTCTTCGCATCTGAGCCATAAATAACAACCATGCTTTTTGCTAAAAAGAGCTTTTTTCCTGTACCAGGTCTTTTGTCTTGGAGATGAATGCTATAATAAATTTGAAGTCTTAGGGGGGGCATTGTTTGAACTATAACATTATGGTTTACAACTGTTGCTTCTATTATGAGGAGGATAAAAAGCAACTGTGAAGCTTGATCTCTGTCACAGAAACAGATTAATATTTCAGCCTTCAGCATGGGTCAAGTGTATGATTTTTCCCAAAAGCACCTTAGCAATTAATTATTATGTTTGCATTTAAAATTTTACCCCTTTAACCACCTTTCAACCATATCCAAATATTATGCTTATTTTAATTCTATATAAAATATATTTTTTTTAAGTTTAAAAATCATGCTATAGATCAACACAGGTAAGAAAGTTTCAGAGGAAAACATTTTTAGAAAAACAAAGGTTCATCAAAAGGCATTAATTTTTTTGAGGTACTCGTTCCTTATTAATTAGACAATATTTGTTTTAAAAATAAGATTACACTTAATTTCAGTTGTGTTTCTCAGAAGATAAATGCAAACAGCTCAAATGTTTGCATTAATAAGCAAACGAAGCATGCTTGTTACTATGAATTAGAATAATTAAAATTACCCATAAGGTCTAGGTTTCAGAGATTTTGGTTGAAGTAAAGACCCTTAGGAAGAAAAAAGCCTGCCTTGTCTTGTAGTTTTTACTGCTCTTTCCTTGTACAAGCTGAACTGCTTGAATTTTTAGCTTTTAATAACCTGGGTTTGGTACAACTAGGAAAACTAGTATCAGAGTGAAAGGTCTTACTGTTGCTCACCTATTGGTGCTCACCTGCCTTGGTCACCTATTGGAGCAGTGTCAGCTGTGTTTTAGTAGTGCAAATCTTTTAATTAAATATACCAAGAAACGGTTAAGAAACAGTTCCTCTCAGTACCAGCAGGCTTTCTTTGCCTGTTTGGTCTTAGTTATTCCTAACACCTATCATTTAGTTTTTTTGGTTGTCAGGTCCACATTTACTAGTCACCTTGTCTGGATCTAACCCTAAGGGTGTGAGCTTGCAATGTACTAGTTATTTCTTGTGGGAAAAGTGGGCTCAATTTTTATGAAACTGGGGGAGTTGGGCTGTCCTGAGAAGCTCTGCTCGGGACTTTCATGTCAGAGCCAAGGAGGCTCGACTTTTAACAATAGACTGAAGACCCATGGACTGGATGAGTGCGTGGAAAGATGGAGAATGCTACTTACATAATGCAGTATTTTGTGTCAAGTATTTTTCAGAAGTGTAATCAATTTTAATTGCAGCTTCTAAGACATCAAACCTCATCTCTTTTCCACCTACTTAATTGTATTGATTATGTGCAGCTCCAGTAACACTTGCCCAATCCTGAACACCCTTATTCAAGCACTTGCCCTTAAAATATCCAACTGTAGATCTAAGGACTTTCTTACCATTTGACAGTATGGAGACCCATATCTTAATCTTCAAGTCGCTCTCATGTATCTCAGAATGGTTTACTTCAAAATTTATTTGTCTGCAAACATAAAATCAGGTTATCAGCAAGTAGGAAAAGAGTACCTTTACATAACTGAACCTGATAATTAATATTATCTAAAGATACATAATTATAGCTAAAAGCAGAATAAAAGGAAGCATATGTGAAAAGTTATATTGATTACATATTTCAAGAAAGAATTATTAGCTATAGAATGTAACATTTTTGCATTCCTGAGATGTTTAGACCCATATAGTTTCATGGATTGAAATTTTCAAAAGCAATGCAATAACTAGTCAAATTTATGTTTAAGAAGAGACATTAAGAGAAAATGAAGCAAAACTGGATTTTTCCAAACAGTTTCAAAGGAATTTTAAAATAGGTGAAATTGTATTAAGAAGTTATGTTTTTTTTCTCAATACTTTACTTTACATTCTATTTTGTTTCTTCGTATGTTTATTTTTTGGTAAATAGTTTTGTATGTTAAGTCAGTCTATATATTAGTGCTATAAATATATGGAGTATGGCAATGGAAATTATTATAGTGGAGAAGTTAATCCATGTTGCTTGTTCTGTGCAAGTTTTAAAATGTATTTATTTATTTATTTTAAATCAAAATAATTTGGGGAAGAGTAGCCAAATTTAAAATAAGGGGCTTGGCTGAAGTTGATATTCTGTTCAGCTGTATTGACTTTGTGGTTACAGTTGGGGTTTTACTCCTCACTTTCCCCACTGGAAATTCCTGGCTGGAATATGGTGGATCCGTATCTGTTGCAGCTATGTTTCTGAACAGCTTTCATTTCTGCATGGGGAGAGACTTCTGTCCCACTATTTATTGCTCTGTGAAACTAAAATAAATGTAAAATGAAATCTGATTTATTTTATAATCTTACTTTCTAAGTCTGTTCTCCTTTTTAGACTCTCAATACATCGTATGTGATAAATTATTTATTATTTTTCAAATGGAAATATTAGATTTACCAGGGAAGCACATTTGCTGATTTAAGAAATATGCTTTCTGTACTCAAGAAGTCTAAAACTGTGAAGTCTTAATTTTTGTCTAAGGCATTTTATTAAAGAATAAATATCTTCATAAATATCTTTCTGTGTAATTTTAAATCAAACTTAATTGTCTTAATTTGAATGAATTAAAGAAGTCTTTTGTTTATATCAAAGTACATAATATAAACCAAAATTTGAATCATACCTTAATGTGAAGTTCGTCAGAGGAGTTACCTGGAAATGAAGGCACTATATTTCAGTTTTTAGTTTTGTTATAGGTCATAAGTTAATTTTTTCCTAGCATCAGGAGTTTAGTCAGGAATAGGAAAAGGAGAGTAGGAACTCTTGGTTTTCTCATGATTGCATATTTTTTGAGCAGGTACTACCTTCAATTGACATTTTTCTCCAGCGAAAATTCTGCTTTTGTCTGAAAGATCAGAATTTGTTTAAAACAATGCATCAGGAGTCAAAACCCAAATAAACCGTTAAAAATGCCCTTTTACCTGGACTTGACCTAATGGTTACTATTATGTTTGAATATTCATTTTTAAGATAAGGAAATGATGTTTAGCACTTTAAAGGAGTCAGGATTTATTTCACCATTGATTAGCAAGAGTTGAGGGAACTGTGCCTGGACTAAAATCAGACTCTGCATGTAAATCTTGTGATTTACAGATGTGAAGTAGTGAACTGGATTGTGTATGTTTTTTTTCTTTTCCATTGGAAAAGCTGTATATTTCTGAATCATAGTTAAGTATTGAAGTGGAAATCAAAAACTGAAAAATAATTTTGAAGGAATAAAAACGTATACAGAATAACTGAAGAACTAAAGACAATGCAATCTTTGGGGGAATACTTGTGGTAAATGACTTCTTTCCTTTAATTCCTGTAGTGCATCCTTACTGATTGACATCTGAATGGCAGTAATTTGGGGTAATGGGGAGCTACTAATTGAGGGTGAGCTTCACTACTTTGCAGAAGAACATTCTCAAGACCTTCCAATATAACACTCAAATCCTGTATTAAGTGCATAAATTGGTATAGGATTTTATGTTAGCCTTCTCTGTATGGGTTAATTTTATCAGGTCTGCTTATGACAGGCGCTAAAGTGTGCTTGAAAGATGTCTGTATACATATGGTAATTTCTTACTTGTGGCTCTCTTTTCTGTATTTATGCAGCATGGTGTCTACCAGCATTATGGCCAAAGATATGTTTTTGTTGTGCTATTCTCTCAGTGTTACACAATGACTATTTCATTCTAAGAGTTTTAGATGGATATTTTGTTTCCTTATCTGTAGAATTGCATGATTGCAACCCATTATGTGTATGATTGCAGAGATAACTGGGTTACATAGGTGTACTAGAACATTATTGGGAGATAATACTGCTTTTTTTCAACACAGTTCTCGAGCAGTTGACTTACTAAAACTTAAACACTTAAAATTTACTTGCTTGAAATGGAGTCTCTGAAATACCATAGTGGGGTTTATTTTTTATTTTTTTGGTACCAGTTGATTGTAGGTGATGATGTATGAGGCAGAAGTCTGCTCGCTTGATTCCTAGTGTTTTTGCAAGGCAACCACACGGAGCCCAGAATAGTGCCTTCTAAGGATATTTTTAGCATTAAACCCCGGGTTAGTGTTGGGACATGTGGATGACATGGGAATGTGAGTGGGACCTAAGGAGACTGCTCAGTGAATATTTACTCTAGGGAGGTTTAAATTTTACATACTGACCTACAGCTCTCTGCTCTGAGATCACGATATTTCTTGTATTTCTCAAAGAGGCTCTGGGCATATCCTCTGTGAAGAGCTGATAGAAGAAAAGCCCATTTCATTTGTGTCAGAAAGAGAGGGAATGACAAAGAATATCCCCCCCCTCTCCACAGTTGAATGGGAGGGGGGAAGAAAAGGAGGAGGGGAGTGGGAAAGTTCTGCAGGAGATGAGGGCAGGAGGAAGAGGGCATCTTTAAAAATTTTCTGAGAAGAGATGCAAGACATAAATGTAGAGTAGCGTTCTTCCTGTTGTAAACACTGTGGATAAAAAAGCCTGGCTACTCTAAAGGTAACCCAAGTTAATCAAAGTTTATAGAAGGGATTTTATGATGTGCTTGCCTAAGATAGCAGGGAGTGACAGTGCTGCTCTCTACCTGCCAGATGTGTTTGCTACCTTCGGCTTATGTGAACTGGGAAGAGATTTGGGGCCCTGAAAGAACCGTTGCACAAAATACCCCCTGACCTATCATTTTCCTATTTTGGGGGATTGTAAAGGTGCTGACATCTTCCCATATAGGTATGGAGCAGAAATATTTAGTGCCAGACTAGGAAAAAAATACTAGGGAGATTGGGAGACTTCATGAATTTACTTTTTTGTTTGTTTGTTTGTTTAGTAGTAACAGTTCTGTGAAAATAGTTTTAAGTTGATGAAGCTACTAAGTCTTGCTGTTGACAGATACCAGGAATGCTA
The DNA here is from genome assembly GCF_004027225.2 of Strigops habroptila. Classification (NCBI taxonomy): domain Eukaryota; kingdom Metazoa; phylum Chordata; class Aves; order Psittaciformes; family Psittacidae; genus Strigops; species Strigops habroptila. The sequence continues at coordinate 82,745,895 of NC_044278.2, forward strand.
AATTTTAGTGTGAGTTGTGCACATTTACTGTCCCTCACCTAATTTCCAGTGAGTGCCAGGATAGAGCCCAGCGCATAAGCAGTAATCGATAAGGAAATGGAGGTATTTTTGGCGACTGAAGAATATTTGGGAAGACAAAAAAGTCAAAGTGAGTGATAGGAAAAAATCCCTTCTCATGGATCTGCTCCGGAACCCTTTTTTTAACGTTATTAGCAGACAGGCCTGTGTCCTTCCCTTTGATGATGGTAACAAGTTCTATGACATTGCCACTTTGAGTTCTTGCTTCATTAGATTGGGTGACTGTTTATTTGAAATTGTAATGAAATATTTACTTTATAGAGCTATAAGGATTAGCGGCGATAATTGAGTGAGGCTGATCCGGAGCTTTCAGCGTAACAGGGCCCCCTTGTTTGAATACAGAGCGCAGGGAGAATGGAGGGGCGAGGAAGCGTGTTTCTGCCTGTCACTTTCTCTCTACATGTTGCTTTTTCTCCCGGAGATAAGTGGGCCCTAATGCTGAACAAATACTGGAAATCAGAAGCCACTGAGAATCACTCGCCTCTCGCTTTCCCATGGCAGCCTGATAGACGCCCGCTCAAAAGAGAGCCCCCCCCCCAACCCCCCCGCCTTCCCTCCTCCTCCTCTCCCGGCCGGCGACAATTTTGTCACCGCCAGCAAATCCAATTGAGGAGTCCCTGGGACGAGCGGGGCTTGTCAGCGGCCACCCACCTCCCCCCCCCCCAAAAAAAATGGAGCTTGGAAGACGGGGGGAGTGAGACGACGAGTGATCGGGGCACCTGGTGCCGCCGCCGCGGTGATGGGCTGCCGCATTGTGCCGGGGAGACGTGCGGCCATTTGCAGCTCTAATGGGAGAAATTAATGCAAATGAGTGAATGGGAGCGGGCGCATTTTCATGCAGATCGGAGGGGGCTCGCGCGGGCTGCTTGATAACAAGTCGCGGGGAGAAAAGGCCGACATTGTGAGGACTCATTTTTTCCCCATTTCTTCTCACTAGTGCCTCATAAGGGCCCTTTGTTCTCTAAGTAACTCTTTCTAAACTATTGACATTGCTCATTTATGTGAATTTCTGAATTTTTTTTTCCTCCTCCCCCCCCACCCTCCCAAAGTAGCCTTGGGTGATCTGGGAAAGCGTTAATTGCAAGAGGACAAGGAAACTGGCTGAAACAAGAAATGTAATCATTAAGTGCAATGTTGCAGTTGTCCATGCCTCATTATAACCTGCATACAAGGCAATAAAATGCGTGTTTCACAAACAAATCTTTTAACAAGTGTAGTTCAAGAGCCTCCAGCTGCCCAGATTTATACCTATTCCTTTTTGCAATCATTACTGCAAAGAAACTTTATGCTGGTTTGGAAGATGTATTTCTACGACAACAAACTTCCTGCATTCAGAAATAACTTTTCGCTGCCTTTTCATTAACAATAATAATTAAAAAAAGGGAGTGGGAGGTTGTGAGCTCGTTCACGCTTTCTAGGCAAATCTGGTTTCTCTGAAGAAAATAAACTCTCCCCAGTCCTTTCTTGAAACTCATCCCGTATCTTTTAGCTTTGCACTTCAGATGTGGAATATGCCTTTTAGATTTGGAGTAGTTAAATTTGTGGTAGTTAAATTTGTGATTTCCTCCAGCGAGCGTGGCTTTTAAAGATGGGAAACACTGTTCCTACCTTCATGCATTTGTTTATTTTTAAAGTATTTAAAAAAAAAAAAAAAAAGAAGGGAAGAGTAGCTAAATAATCAGATGTAATGGTCATCAAGTCTAAGTACAGCTTGGAACCGGCGAACTGTCGGACCCAAGAGTAAAGCAGCCAGAAAGAAAAAAAATAAAAGGTAACAGATTCAGCATTGTCCAAAAGTTCCAGACCAGTGATTAATGTGTAAGATAATGGACTTGGGAAATGAGTAAACACTCCCGTGCTCCCTGCTTTGTGCTTGAATGACTTGATGACAAGGGCAGAGCAAGGTGAGAATTTAAACAGGACTACAGGAAAAGAGACAAAGACTTGCGACAACAGCATGTGGGGCGGGGGGAGTGCGCTGGGCTGCCTCATGTCATGCCGGGGAGCCCCCCCTGGGGACAGGGTCCCCCAAAATGTCATAATTTCAGCTTTCCGGGTTTTTAAAGGCCGCAATTACTAGCCAGTCTTTTTTAAAAGAAGTTGCATTTCGGATAAACCCCAGTCTCGCATTAATCAGAGGTAGTGGTTTAAAACTTAGTCTAGAACTAGTCATGGTTTCTCTGAATTACACCCTTTGATATGTTTCATCTTAGATTTATGTGTTACTAAAGAACTTCTAAATGATGTGTTGTTAACTTAAGCTAAATGAAGTTTTAACTTAAGCTGTATGACGGAAGGTGTCCCTGCCCGTGGCAGGGGCATTGGAACCAGGTCCCTTCCAACCCAAATCATCCTATGATGCGTTATTAGATATTTTGGTGCAAAATGTAATGTGAGTTTATATGCAATTATGTGATGTTGCATTCAATGAACTTTCCTAGACATTTGCTGTACTGTTCTACAGAAGTGATGTTTGATTAGTCCATAACATGCGGATAACCTGCCTCTGTGTATTTAAGAATGCCTAAAGGCGCAGAGATGATGCACAACAAAAGAGTACTTAATAGCAGTCATAGTATTTAACAAATATTGGACTTTTGTCTCAGACTGGCTTTACTGCTACTGATGAAGGTGAAGTCTTCCATTTTTCTCATTTTTTTTTTTCCCCTCTGATAGGTCTTAGGTCATCTCATTCATTTAAGTGATTTAGGATTTAAATCTTACAATGCTTATTTCCCAGTGCTGATGTTACTAATAACCTCTTTGATTGTTTTAAATTACTTAAGCAAAAAAGTTAGATTTAAGAAACTGCATTGTTGTTTGTTTCATATTGATTTGCTTATATTTCAGGGCCTTTCAGAAATGTTGGTAAATTTTAGGAAAAAATGTTTTATGAAAATTTGTTCTAGTATTTCAACAATTTAGGCTTTGGAGATGTGTCATTTATATTCACTCAGATTTATTGCAACACTGACTTGTCATCTGGGAGCCACAAAGCCATAGTCATAGGGCTAAGGCTGTACAAAACCTAATAACTTATAGTGTAAGTGTAAAATCCCGATTGAGTAAATTTTTTTTTTCCTTTTTAATATTTGACGCTAAGTTCTAATTGGTGTTTTAGAAAATTTTCAAGTCTTTAGTGGAGTATGTCATGTTTAAAAGTGTCCATGTTAACTTAGCACGCATACTGCACTTAGTGCATACTGATTATGGGAAAGTTCTTATAATTTCTTGTAAAATAGTTTTTATGGTATTTTGAACAGTATAGAACAAAGGAAATGGAATGAGAAAGGTTCTGTTACAGTAGCTAAGGGTCCATAAAGTTATAAACCTAATGCAATCCATATTTAAGCAGTTAGGTATTTTCCTAAATGCAATACAGAATTATCAGCTCATAGTGGAGGGCTTCACAACTGTGTAGATAAGTAGCATCACTCTAGGGTTTTCTTCAGTCTTTGGTTTCTTCAGTCTTTGGTTTCTTCAGTCCAGGTTTCTTCAGTCTTTGGGCTGAATACATCTGTACTTGATCTCAGAAAGATTAAATGGAAAAAGTGTGTTTGTCATTAAAAGTTTCTCATTCTTTAGGAGTTTATTCCCCTTACTTTATGTAATTATTCACTATCAGGAGTTTAGAGATTGAACAGGTGACAAATTGTGATGTAATATTGCGCAACACGTAACAGAGTTAGCAGTATTGTCCCTTCTTCCTTACTGGAAAGTATTTAATGAGTTAGATCTCAACTCACTAATGCCTGTATGTGAATGTAACTTGTAGCAGTCTTGTCAAGCTAAATGGACATATTTATATCTGTGTATATGTACGTATAAAGTACCAGCTTGATGGATCATCTTGCATTCTTTTTTTTATCTCTATGTCAGCCCCACTGTCTTTCCACTTCAAGACAAGAACTTTGCTGTTTGAGCAGCACGCAGAATGTGGGCATGCTGTACTGTTAAACAGAAAGAGCAGCTATGTAATTAGGGCTTCAGTCTTGTGAATGATATCGTTGCCTTGAAATACATACAGACTTGGCTGCAAATTAGGAAGATAACATTTTAGGTAGCCTGGTAAATGGACTTAGTGGTAACTTTTATGCTTTCTTCTGGGTAAGATTTCTTGGATGCTACCAATAAAATCATGTATGGAAAAAGTCAGTGATCTGAAGCATGGTTGCTGGCCCAGCCAAATGCAAGTATGAGGTGGTTGCTCGTATGTAATCAAATAATCATTGTTTTAATGAGAGTATGTTTACTCTTTGGTGTACATCCATCCGCTGTTTATTTTTGATAATGAGCGAGTTCAAATCCTGTTACTTTATGCATTCTGCTGATTATTTCTTTTGTCTTACATTTCCTATCTGTTTAAGGCTTCCACTCAGAGCATTAAATTGTTGTTTCTTCCTCTTTTAAATAGTGCACACACAAAGTACATACAGAGTTAGAGAATCTGGGTGCCTAATTCATCATCATCCTCTCATTTGTACGTCCAGAAGATTAATGAAAGAGGGACCAACACAGTAAACAGGTCACTGCTTTCATGCCTTTTACTTAGTAGGTAACTTCTGTGCTTTAAGTCACTTCGTTGAAGAACAAAAAAAAAAAAAAAAGCTTTTTTGTTACAGTGGTTTTTTTTTTTCATTTTCCTTCCTGAGTTTTCAAATCCTTTTCCAGGAAATTCACTTCCAGGGAATTCTGTTACAGTTTGTATCCTCCTGTCCTGGATAGGCAGTTGAAAAATTTGACTCCTAAAACTTTTTGATTGATTGATTCTGAACTACAGACTTATCATTCCATGTGGATTTGGTCGAATTTCATGTGAGAGTTAAACTTGTGATACCTTCTTGTAGGGAACTCTGGTGCTTGGTACTGTTTGTCTTGCTCTGGTGGTGGTCTGTGGTGTATACGTATGTGTCTGTAAACCCGTAATGGAGTTAAACAGTTTGGCCCTATTTTTTCTAGCTGTAACAAAATGTTCAGCTTCTCTTTCAACCTACCATACCACAGTTAAGTTTTGCAAAGTCCTTTTGATTACGTATGAGGAATGATGTGATACTAACTATATACATCGTTAATTTTAAAAATTAATTTTACATTACTTAGTAATTTCCACTTGTATTTCCAAACACTCTGTATCCTTTAAGCAGTGTTACCTTTGAAAAAAAGAAGCCAAAGGGAAAAGAGAAAGTGAAAAACGATGTAAAATATCACATAATCTGTACGTATTCTTAAGTGTAACAGAAGTTTAAAGTAGTCTAAATTTTGACTTCTATAGTTTGTACTGGAAAGGAGAACATTCAACAGGAATGAAAGATAGCTGTCAAACAATGGAATTAATTCATTTGACAATTTGTGTTATCTTCCACAGTCTCAGAGGTAAAAATAGCTATATTCTTTTACCTGTCCAACTGTACCCATTACGATATGTACAAGACAGGCATTTATGGCATTATCAGAATGAAATAAAGTCCAATATTATTATTCAAACCAGAGAAATTTTTTCTTTCCCATTAGTTTTCTTCTGAGAATACTGGGGAAGGTGGAAAGCAAACAAATATTCTGATAATAACTATTTTATAGTTTCTTTATGCTGCCCTTAAGTGCATTATTTTTACCAAGGCATCATATTTGTTTTCTATTTTGAAAGCTACAGTAGTTGCTATAAAAAGGTTAAATTTGCAAGGACTTATCACACAGCAGTAACTGAGATCTCCCACTCATTTCCTATTTGAAGTACAGGGAAAAAAAAAAATCCAACTGTGATTGCTGTTGGCAAATGAAGATTTTTAAAATGGTACCCGCTGTAGCTTCAGTTAGAAATGTTCCTATATCTTCATAGAAAAAGGGGAGAGAAGGGACAAACTGACTTGCTAAGAAATGTTTGATTAATATGTAAAGTAATCTGTTCCTGAAGAAAGCTATTCCTGAAGGAACTGCGTGGCATACATAAATCCCATTATGTCTCTGTCTCCAGATATGTTTGTCACTGTGTTTGTGGTACACATAGGTAGATTAATAGATACATACATAGAATCCTACATACTTTATGCTTTAAGCTACTGCATGTTCAAACAGATGTTGAAGCCGAGATTAGCCTTTTTTTGCATGTGCTAGTAGTGTGCAAACCTTTTAAAGGCATCTATGAATTATTGCTTTGGTTCAGCATGAGTGCAGTAAGAAGAAATGTACCTCATCTGTAATACACTGTGTAGACTAATATCAGCTTCTTTTTTTCTTATATTGCAGTGAGATATTGATCTGGTAAAATGGTACCATATTGGAGCTGTCTGTTGTGGTATTCATCATACTGTCACATCCCTAGTGCCTTGGAGTTATTGAAAAGTGGAATTGAGGGAGTTCTGTCATTGTGTGTTGCAATCCATTCATAAGAAAGTTCACTAAAACATCTGAAGTAGTATTCTCGCTTATTTATTTATTTACCCATAGCGAGAGCTGTTTCACTTCTTTGGAGGTGCAGAACCCTCCTAATTAAGGTACAGGGACGTTAATAGGCTTGGTTACCTCTTCTCTGTCGTCTTTTATGTAACATTTGTTCTTTAGTCAAAGCTCACACCTGCTGCCTTTAAGGATGCTGATGCATTTGGGCTCTGTCCTTTGGGAGTAATATATCTGAGAGCTGTGGCTTCGTTGCCCTTATGCTTTTATCTATCTGATAGCTGTGAGAAGGCAAATGATGAACTTTTATATGTAGAAAGCTTTTAGTTTCTTCCCACACTAAAGTATCAGCTAATGTTAAAAGAGCTTTCAAAAATATATAAAGATACTGTCAATCTGCACTGAGTAGATTAAACAGTTTGAATGAATTATTTTTGTTTTGGAGTCTGCCTGGCAACCTGATGATGAATTTAGAAGGATGTCATGTTTTCTCTATGGCCATGATGAAAGAGGGATTTATTTATACATACAAGCAACAATCTAACTATTTAACCCAGCTAAAGTAAAGGTCTCTTCTGCAGCTACAACCCTCTGACTTCTGTAGTTTATACTTGCAGTGTACTGTAAGTAATCACCTCCCCTTTAAATTTAGTATATAGGAGATTAACAGAAGAGCAATTAAATTGTCACTTGCAGATTTTAAGAGTTACAAGGGGAATGAAGAAAAAGCATAGAAATTACAGGTTGACTGTATCTTGCAAGGTGCTAAGGACATCTTGTGACTCTCTGGGGGCTCATAACTCCAGTCAGCTTCACTGGGAGTTGGGAATGTTCATCAATTTTCTGAATTGGTCACAAAATTCTTCATAACTACATTCAGACATTTTAACAAAGAAAAATTAGAATACCTTTGTCAATGTTGCAGTTCCTGGAGCTGTAAAATTATGGTTTTGTTACTGGAATTTAAATAGGCATTGTTGCTTTCATATTTTAATAAGAATTTGTAATGTGTTTTGATATGTAGCAAAACTGACTGTATTATGGATCTGTTATAGCCAAGTGCAGTATTTTTTAATACAGAGCCACAGTATGCTCTACAGTTGCTCAGAAGGAGCCTTCTGTGCTGTTAGGATGTACGACATGAATACATATTAAGATTTATCCATGTTCTGTGTAATATTCCTAAGAAGTCCAGTACATTGACAGAAGTTAATGGAAGGAATAGAATTCAAAGCACATTGCTATTACTTACTAATTTATTTGCTCCTTTTTTCCCCATTAAAACAATGGTTCTTTAGATTTGCAAATCAAAACAAAAGCTTGCCTTAAATTCCCCAGAGGAAATTAAATTTAAGGCTGAAAGTACAGTCTTCAGGCAGGTCGTCTATGGGTAGGTGACACTTCAGATTAGGTGACTGTCATATGTGACTTTGTTGATTTAAACAGCTCACCTGCATCTGTCATCGTAGAGTTGGAAGAATTGCCAGTTGAGCTGCTGTGAACTCTTGTAGTACCTTCCCATTGAATGTGTGTAGGAATTCTTTATATTCTCTTGAATGAATTCTCTTCTGTGCAGCCACAGGGAAGAGAAATTATTAAACACTTACTGCTTTTGTAGCACCTCTTTTAATTGGTATTAGTTGGTGGCGTGTTTTCTTTTGAAAACTTCCTGTTAGGTTGTGCAACCTGTGTCACTCTTCTGCCTTCTCTTTTATTTCTTGCTGCCTCTTTTACTTTACCCAGAACACCTCTGATGCACTATTCAGGCAAGACGAGTTCTCTAGAAGAGACTTCTTTGCTTTGCTCCATCTGTTTTCTTGGGGCAGCATACAGCCAACATTTCTAGTCATTTCCATATAGTTGAAGGAATTCAACTTCTTGCTTTCAAGAAGTCTGCTCTGTGACATATTTCAGGCTTTTCATAGTATGGAGGTCAGACATGGCAGTACTAGTCTTCTCTTTGAACCCCACCTCCTCCAATATATCAAGCTGATATTTTTTGAAATTTCCTTCAAGGTCCTGCCTGTCTGTCCTTGGGTCTATATCTCTAGATACGTTTATCCCACCATCTTCCATCTTCTTAGTTTTCTCCCAGAACTGTCTTTACACCTCTCCATGCCTACTAAAGACATTTTTGTGGATGGTCTTCAAAGCCTGGTGTTGCTTCTGTGAATTTTCCTTTGTTTTGGTCCTATAACTGAGTGCATGTTTGTGGTACCCCAGAACTCCTCGCTTCATTTCGGTGGTCTTTGTGAAGCCTTACTTGTCTTTATGGGAAGGAGAGGTCTGAATACTAGGTGTGAGGAGAAGACAGGACAGTTCAGCAGGACCTGGAAGCTGGTGTGGGAAGAAAAGGGAGACACTGAACAGTAGTAGGATAAACTGTTGGGAGCTCAGCGTTATAAACCTCAAAGATGATGGAAAAGCCTCTCTCCCTGAGAATAAAAATAGTAAGGCTAATAAGACCTGCGCTTCTCCGAATTACAACCTTTTTGTGGATCATCTTCTTTTTCCCCCCTCCCCTGCTTCATCTGTCATTGTCTTTTTATATGTACGCTGTCCGGAAATGTGTCTTCATCTGTGTTTGGAAAACATCTAACATACTGTGGGGTGTTATCACAGTGTAAAAAATAACTCCCAGGACAAGATTCTATTGCTGTGTTTATAACCGATTTCGGGAGAAGGAGGATCAGGTTCATTCTTTATGGCTTTTTCACCATGCCTGTATACTGAAGACATTTGATTTACTTAACATATGGCCAAGCGAACTGTTGGGCATATTGGGAAAAATATGTGAAACTACTTTGAAATGTTGCAAATGTGTTTGGAGACCTTTGTGCCACGCCGAGCATTTCTGTTGTTTTTCAATTACTCTGTTGAGTTGATTTTGGTGGTGGTTTTTTTTTTTTCCGTTCTTTTCCTTTTAAACACTGGATAATTACATTATTTTAAAAATCTTACCAAATATATTGGTACATTATCAAAATATTGCTATACTTCCTAGAGTGATACCAGTTCATACCTCTCTGGCTAATCTGCCCATCTTCTAAGTTCTCTCTCTTATCCAGTGAAAATGTGTGTGCTGCTGTAATGAAATCATTTCCATGTCCTATAGAGTATTTAGATCAACAAGACCTTCACTTATTAGAAAGGGCAGAGTAGTAATGCTTTTGGCAAAGCCATTATTGTGGTATTGGTATTCACTAGAAAGGACAGAAATAGAACAACACTGGCCTCCATAAACAATTCCAATTTGATCTGTGTACATGATAAAATCTTGGCTTCTGTATGCATTTAGGTGCTGTCATAGCTGTTGTTGCCAAATAAGAATGCAGTGTGATGTTATTATAGTAAACAGCACTTAAGCACAGCTGGCAGAATTGATCAGGGCCACATTAGATTGAACTTCAGCAGATGACTGACGCAGCAGAAACAATAACTGAATATGCAAACAGTTCTTGCAATGAATGCTCTGGGGATCAGGCACCATTATTTTTGACTTTGAACAGGGAAAAGGGGCAGATTTGTAACCTCCTTCCACACAAAAGGGTTCTGGGTATTCTGTAAACATCTGACTGCCATTTATAATAGTAGCTAGTTACAAAGCAAAACTCTAGAGTCCCTTGACTATTTACATTTCATTAATTATTAAAGAAAAAAACATAAATATCAGATAAGTTTGTTTAATGTTTCACACAGGATTCTTTCTTTTTTTTTTTTTTTTTTGCTAGAAAAGCCTTTTCTCAATTAATGTTAATCACCAAGGACTTCCTGTTTAAATTGCACAGAAATGCGTGTTTGCCTCAGTGAGGGCTTTTTTCCCATTCTAATTATTGTAAGAGCTAATTATGTGACCACATATTGCTATTATTTTATTGTAATAATTTGGATTAGTAAAAATAAACAGAGGATAAATAGTGTATGAACCTCATTCTTGCACAATGTAAATCAGAACTTCTCTTCATATCTGGGTAATTTGCACACTGCACATTACCCAAATATTTAAAATCCATGTAAACAGCTATTCATGATTGTACTTTTACATTGTACCGTGTCATCTTTTGATTTATTTGACCATTAATGCAGAACAAAAATCTCAGCAAGCCAAACCAAAACAATAGAAAACTTCTGTCTTTTTAACTGAGTTTGTCTAAATATATAATGAATTTTTTAATTTAGACAGGATGTGCTTTAAAAATGAACATGATTGAAATGGAGGGAAATGGAAGGTGGAGGACAAGAAAGAAATAAAAAAAGACTGTATTAAATGAATACTTGAATCTGGCTTACACAAGGCTCTGAAATATATTAAGTTTCTTACTGTCTCTCCTTGAGGAATGTGGATGGAAGCTGTGCTGAGGATTTAATCCAAGTGTTGTGTGATATGGGAAAGGCTGTTGATGGAGACTCGGCTGAGGTCAGCTTCATAGCCTGGTGGCATCAAATTCTGTTCTGAGGGGCACCGAGAGGCTGCCATCACTTTGTCATTGCCAAAATTAGACTGAGACGCATACTGGGGCCTCGCAGAGTGTCTGTGAAGTTTTTGTAACAGTCATTAAGCTATCCTGTTTACTCATTAATACCTTACTATAGCCAGCCTGTTCCCCCCTCCGTGCCCCCTCCCCCCCCCCATTCTGGGAACAGAAATAATTAGCTTACAAAATCTACATACATAATGTTTCCTGTTAATTTTACTTCATCTTTTTATTTTATTCTAGTCCTCTGATTTTTACAGAAAGCTATAGAGATTCATAGAGAAACTGCAGTTTCTCTTCTGATTTCTCATATTAGAGGTGGGATTCTCTATAGATCATAGAAAGTTTGCCTGAGAATAAGTGCTCACAATTTATGGTCATTTTATGGCTTCCTCCTATCAAAACTAATTTTGGCCATTCCCCCAAAAGCAGTTTTACACAAATGCAATATTCTTATTAATCACAAGAAAAAAAGATTGAGCTAACCTCCTGACCGTTGTCACATTTTACAGCATTTTGTTTCATGAAACTCACTTGTTGAAAGATGAGGGGCATAGAGATGAGTTACAAACTCCTGGAAACAGTTGCACAACGTTGTAATGTGATTTGATTTTGAATGTGTAACAATTCAAGCATTCTGTCTACATGCACATAAAGAAGCCATGCCCTGTCCTTCTGGTATCCTTCACTAAAGAATATGTTTTAGTGTGGATGTCTTCCAGACCCACTACCAGCTCACAGCACAAGGATAGATGATCTCTTCAGAGGAGTGATATATTCATCCAATCTGAAGCAGGAGAGCCTAGGGAGATAGCAAGCATGTTTTGAGATTTCAGGTTTTCGGGGGTTTTTTTGGTGTATGGGACGGATAAAATTCCGATTAGAGCCAGCCAGTCATGTGGAAATAACTATAGTAGGTCTACAGATTTACCAAGACTGTGATTCACTAGATGTTTTACTTTAGGATTGCATGTTGTGCAAGATTATATGAAAACAGAGTAATGAGTCCAAAAAGTGTAAGCTAGATTGAAAGGGAGGAAGAAAGAATGCTTCAGAAAATGGCTGGTTAGAATGTGCCTCCTGATCCTCAGGCTGATATAAATAGAAGTAGCATACTAAATATTTCTCACCAGGCTCATGATCAGAATCCATGAAACACTGAAATGGAAACTTTTTTATGAGTTTGCATTGTACAGGTGCTCCCAAATTGTTTGCTCATGCCTGTTATAATCTTGAGACATGCAGTCATTTGGGAAAGGTGTCTTGTAGAGTGCTTTCTAATGCTATGTAAAATAAAGTTTCTGTTGTATGACAATTTTTTCAGCATATGAGATTACATATTAGATTACTTAATCACTATCAAAGTAAGTCTTATGGTAAGTGGTATGTGTGCACACATGTACGCGCACATATCTACATATGTGTGTATTTATGCTACACACATGTGCACTCGCTGTATACTGGAAGCATGTTATTTCCACATTGGAGAAGCCCTTCAGTTGCAAAGTCCTATATGCTAACCTGTTCTCTCATGTCTAGGATTTTTCTCGGCATGGGGAAGGTTACCCTGTCCCTGAGAAAGCATCTGTAATCTTCTGGAGCTTGCATTGACAGGAGCAGTGCATAGGTCTTTGTTTATGCTGGGCTCCTTTTTATTAGTTGAAGCAAATATCATTCAACAAGCACAAAATTATGGCATTGTATTATACATGTCTTCGCATGTTGAAAAAGTGGCTGCAAGTTTGTCTTTGGCTGCCAGTTCTTTATTGGAACCAAATGTCCAGTCTGGGGCATTTTAAAAGTCATACATATGACATTCAGTATTTATTCTCAGTTGGCTAATGGTCTTAGTCTAACCTTCTGTATTCATTACCTGTTTATTTGTCAAGAATCATGACTGCTTCACCACCTGAAATTGTAAGTCCTTGTTGTCTGAACATGACCGCAACTGTGCATTTCCACTAGAAATGGAAGATACTGTTTCAAACTGATAGTGCTCTGGATATCCCAGTTATCAGTAGTATACCTGATAACTGATGCTGAACTTCAAAGCTGCTGCAGTCACTCTGTTGGTCTTATGATTGCTTTATCATTAGAGAGATTTTTCCCTTTGTCCGCTGACTGTGAATGTTGCCAATCTTTTTAAGTTGACAGAACCATGATTTTTTCGGGTATGACCTGTGAGGGCTGTGGAGGGTACCCAAATTTTGTATGGTTTTGGGATCCTTTAAAAAATCTCGACTGACGGAGTCTTTTTACTTTCCACTGACATTTGTCAGTACCTTCCGCTGACATTTCATATAGAGAAAACCAAGATGATCTATTCTGGCAAAAGTTAATTTATTGTGGCTGGACCAGGACATTGATTTGTCCTTAATGTAAAGCCAGGAAGCAATGCATTTTCCTGATCTAACTTACATGTTTTGTTTCTCACTAAAAGGGTCCAGCGCTCATGTTACAAGTTCAACATTGGTATCATTTGCTTTTTTTGGCAGGTCCTGTAATGACAGCTGACAGTTGGAAGCTTAACTGGGTAAAAGTACTAATCTCTTCAGTAGTTCAAGTTCCCATAAATATTAAGTTAGTCAATTTTATCTGCCTTTCCTTCATTATTGGATCTATGATCAAATTAAAGTAATAAAATCCATGTCCATTATGCTATTTTGTGGTCTAATTTTGATTGCCAGTATAGATACAACTCACATAGACAAGCATTTATGAAAGTCAAAGTGAAATACTTGCTTTGTTTTTCTGAAAGTATGTTTCTTTTATCTCCCTCCACCCCCACCACCCCACCCCCCACCCCAGTTTTGGATGGCTTACATTTTAGAAAATAAAACAAAACTAAAATCTATCCATATGTTTTTTTTTAGTAATGATGCCAAGCCTGATGTCAGTGAAGTGAGGAGTTGCCTTAGGCTGCAACAGAAGACAAATGAATTGAATGAGTGTTTTGTTATGATCAATGAAAATACCTGTCACTGATCTCGTAGAGGATCAGCTGTGTTCTGCATTTTAAGATATCTCTTTAAGATCTAGGCATAAGCATCTTCCATTTTCAAATATCCAGAATGATACCTGAACAGTTACAACTTTGTAGTGAAATGTCTCTTAAAAAAAAAAAAAAAAAAAAATTTTCTGTGAAATTAACTTTATGGAAAAAAAAAATCTCTATTGTTCCCTCCCCCCTGCCCTGTTGAGTTATTCATTTGTTTGTTTGGTTTTTTGTTTGTTTATTTATTTATTTAGGGAAGAAACACCACAAATTAATTTGATCCAGTTCTACTCTCCTTTAACCCCTTTGAATATTGGGAATGGCATGCTTACTGTCAGTACAATTCTGGAAGTTCAATGAAAGACATTTTGAGTCCAGTTTATAACAACAATGGAAAGTCTGTCTTGAAAAAACACAGATATTTTAGAAACATAGCTATGACTTTGTTTTGTATGATGCAACATTTCCACACAGTTTCTGCAAGAAGCTAGTCTATATGACATACTGGAACATAATGATGCTGAAACATAGATAATGTAACATTTAAGAATTTCAGAAATGCATATTTAGATAATAGAATATGACAGCTGGTGTTAGTATGGTCTCTTTTGTCAATCTCAGAAGTACCTGAAAGTAACAGGAAATGGTTTTTATTTTATTTTTCAATGTTTTGGAGTGTTGTTTTGTTTTTGTTTTGGTTTTTGGTTTTTTTTTAATTTTGGCAGATATAAAGAATAACATAGTCCAGTTCCTATTAAAAAGTAAGCACTTTATTCTTAATTTTTCTACACATTATTGTTCTACATACATATGTTAGACCATTTTAATATATTCTAATGCTAGTGAATAAAAATCACATTTCCATGTGATGCTGTAAGAAGGACTGTTTCCTTCCTGTCTGCTTTTGATGGAGGAAATTCCCTGTTTATATAGGCCAAAGTATCAGCATTTTAATTTTGTGCCATTATATGTACCATCATAGGATTTTTGATATCCTGCTTTAAAATACTGGTCTTGGTTTTAGAATAGGCTGCACCAGTACATTCAACTTTTGTGTGAAAAAAAATAAAAGAACTGTTTGTTTAACAGTGTTTCTTCATCTTCATTTAAAGATGTAGGAAGTACATATAGCTACATGAGAGCTTCTGCTTAAAAATGTTAATAAGAAGCCTTTAACTCATTCATCAAATTAACAGATGATAATATAAAATTGAACTATGGAACAGTACAGATTAACCTTTTGTGCAAGCTAAATCTAGAAATATGCATGCCTGGTAAACTTTGTAAATCTGCTTCCCCATGTACTTACAGTGCCTCACGCACTCACAGAGAAAACTTCCCTGAATTAAAAAGTCAATATTTCTGTTGGGTAGAAATTAAGCATTTTTGGATTGGACAACCAAGTTTTTGCAAGAGCAGCTCCTTCCTGATTTCCATTATCATCTCGTAAAAGGAAGGACAGAGATTTATCTAATCCATTACCCTTTCTGCAGTATTTGCCAGCAGAGGCTGCTTAGGATACAGATCCTTCCACGTTTGCACACACTATATTCAAGCAATCAGTGATTTAAAAATTTCCAGGCCTGAATTGTATCATGACCCTCTTTCTTAGTGGATTTAAATTGTCTAATCTCTTTCTGAGCAGAATTAGAGTTTGACTGTCAAAGCATCCTCTGTCATTGACTTCCATGGGTGGTGATGGAAAAAAAAAAAGACTTAATTTGTTCCAGACCTGTTGCCTGATGTTTTCAATAGGTATTCTCAAGTTCTTGTGAAAAATTATCAAAAAGTAAGATAGTTCCTTTGTAATGTTTTCCACCTTACTCATGATTTTATGGCCTCTTGTCTGGCCTTATTCAGGTCTCTGCTGTTTTTCACATCTTTTGTAGTTCCTCCACACTGCTTTAGAAGAGGGATACTAAGAACTGCGTAAGGCCAATGTTATCTGCTCTCTCTGTTCACGTAATAAATGCCACAATGTGGTTTTGACAGCCATCTACCTAAGTGGCATGGGCTACGGAAGGGGTTTTTCATATAAAAAAACAATTCTCGCCCCCCTGCGCTGCCTTGCCTAAGTAAACTTGCAAACATGAACTGAGTGTGCAGTGAATCATTTAGCACTCGGGTGAATGGAAAGACTCCAAATACATTGTTTTTTCTGACTACAGTTTACTGTACTGATTTGGGAGTGTGGTCTTTGAAGGCAGGGTTTGTTGATATTGCCAAGATGAGATGTCCAGATGAGAAAGACCTGTCGCTACAGGCCCCACAAGACCCAAAGGACTGTTTTTGTCTCAGCACAGAGGATAAGTATCACTAGACAAATATATATGCAATTGGAGCTGCACAGAGGGAGAAGTGAATATGCCCCTTGGGGGAAAAAACTTTCCTATGCTATACAAAAGTTTCACAGTTTCTGCTCCATAAATGTTAAGACTTTTGCAGAGAAGGAAAACTGCTTGAAAAGTTGAAGTAAAATTTAGTTGGTAACCAGAAAAATTCCAGTTATTTAGTTTTCTAAGGTAATGAGTCTATCTAGTCTGTTGGAGATCCTGTTGGTTGAAGGAGCTAACCATCTTATTTTAAAGTGTTTTGTGTCACTACATTTAGTTCCATCTGCCTCTCAGTTGATTTAGTTTATTTTTTAATTATTCTGAAATTATTCTTTCAGTCTCAGGTCAAATCTTGGCATTTAGATATAAACTTACAATTTAAAAAAAATTGTTGCCTGTATATAATAATGAGAAGCAATCATAGCTGAAATCCCCAAGCACTCAGGAGAAACATAAAACAATTCAAAAGGCTACAGGAGTTCCAGAAATTAAAAATAATTAAAAAATGTAGAATGTTAAAGCCCAGTTCAGCTAAGCTCTGATGCATGTGCACAGCTCTGTGCACATTCTTAAATCTGGTGGGACCTCAGCATATGGCCAAGTGATTTGCTAAATTGGGACCTAATTAAGGACAATTGTAAAAGTAGCTGCTATTTAAACAATTATGAAATCTTCAGTTAGATTTTGACTTGAACTCTGAAGTTAGCAGTAAAGTCTTCTAAAATCAGCATTTAATCTCTTTTGTTTTAAACAAAAGACTTAAGTAGAAAACCCACATTATTATTAGTTCAGCATTACTCACCACAATTTACAACATTACGAACTTCTAAAAGATTTCAGTATTTATATTAAAAAGTTAATATCAAGAAAAGTATTTTCTACCAGTAAAAGGCAAGAAATCCCCAGGAGTTACAGTGATGTATGCTGTTTGGATCACTGGCGCAAAGCTATGATTCCTTAAACTGTTGATATTTTAAAGGTTTAATGTCTTAGAGTTCTCTGAAATGTTTATAGTGTGATGTTGTCACCTATCAAATATGATTTTATGAAACTATGTTAGAATTTACGCAAAATACAATTTTGTAAGGTGAAATTATATAACTGAAAGAAGTAGTGCTTTGTAACTTTTAGTCTTGAAACTATTTAGAATCATAGGGTCATGGCATAGAATAGTTGGAGTTGGAAGGGTTGTTAAAGATCATCTAGTTTCAAATTCCCTGCTATGGGCAGGGACACCTTCCACTAGAGCAGGTTGCCCAAGGCCCCATCCAACCTGGCCTTGAACATTGCCAGGGATGGGGCAGCCACAGGTTCTCTGGGCAACCTGTTCCAGTGTCTCACCACCCTCACAGTGAAGAATTCCTTCTAATGTCTAATTTAAACCTTTAATCTTTAATCTTTAACCTTAATTAAACCTTGTCTAATTTAAACTAAAGGTAAATTTAACCTTTTTCTGTTCAAAGCCATTCCCCCTTGTCCTATCACTACATCCCCTTGTAAAAGTCTCTCTCCAGCTTTCTTGTAGGCCCCTTTAGGTACCAGAAGGGTGCTATAAGGTCTCCCCAGAGCCTTCACTTCTCCAGGCTGAACAAGGCTGTCTTCAGAGGAGACTACTCTGACTATCTTCATAGCCCTTTTCCGGACTTGCTCCAACAGGTCCACATACTTCTTACTTTTGCATTTTCAATAGATTTCTCTCCTATTACGGAGTTTTGAAGCAACTGCATGTTGTGGAATGCAGATGAACGTAAGACTTTTTCTCTAGTTTATCATAGTGGGTGATACTAGACTGTTATATACCTATATAAAGTTATAATACCTAGACTGTCCTAATTTTGCAATACTAGAAGTAAGCCTTGCAAAACATCCCATTAGTAGGTCTTTATAGATGCCTCCTAAAAATGTCTTTTAGTTGAACTATTACATGTTCTAAGATAAGAAATTATTCACTACCATTTTGGTAGTCATAGGGTAAAGCTTAATCAGATAACAGGTTATTGTTTATTTTCATTATTATTATTAAATAATAAAGAAAGAAATAATGAAAGATGCTGTTCTTTTTTAGCCTTCAGTTTTGACTTCTCCAGTACAACTTAATCAGGGTTACAATGTACCATACCTAACAACTAGGTGTATCACCAGCTTCCTCAGTTACTCATGCTGTGGGAACTCTGCAGTATAGCTTTTCCTCAACCAATTTAATTTTTGGTGAATCTTTAAGTTAAAGTTCCTTTTAATTTTGTTTTATCTCTGTGGCCAGTAGCACCAGTAACTTTGTGAGGGCTGGCAGAGAACTGATTGGACCAGTAGTTTTCACTATTGTGCTGCTTCACAAACACTGCCTCAGAGCAGCCTGCAGTTTCCTTCTGTGTCTGAATTTTCCCTTACAAATCCATCAGACCTTTCATATGGTTGTGGAAGAGAAAAATTGTATCCCACCTCTCCTTTTCTTTTCCAATGCTAGAAAAGTTGAACTTTTTCAGCGTTGTCTTTGAAGCCTCCCCATTCTGTGATCATGCTTGTGACCCTTCCCTAGACCTATTTCTCTATGAATCTATTTTTCTGAAGATGGCTGACTAAGGTTATTGAGGCAAAATATCCCACGGATGCCCTATGTGTCAGTCATAGTTTGTCATCTACTGTAAGTATATTGCTTGGTATGCTAAAGAATAGTATTTGTGTTTCATTGATGTGTTGCATTCATGGTTCATAATGATCCAGGGATCAGCTAATAAACCCAGATATTTCTTCTGCTTGGTTATTCCCAATTTATGAGTTCTTGGCTTACATCAGCTACTCTTATTTATAGTCCCTCAGTGAGTGATCTTGCACTTTGCTCCGTTATAATTCTCCATCTTTCCTCAAGACCATCCACTTCTTTTAGTGTGATGTTCAGTTCTCTTCCAACTTTGTGTCATCAGCATGTGTTGAACATTAGTTAAATTATTAAACAAGACTAATCCAAAAACTCATTCCTGATGAACTCTGCTATTAGTTTCTTTCCACTCTGACATTTCCTCTTTCCAAAGTGATACTTTTCATTCTTTGTTTACTTACCTTTAATATCTTTATATTTTACTGCTGAATACATATCTTTTCCTCACTTATTAGAATGCAAGCTGACCTTTCAGATCTGACAGCATAGGAAGGAATTATTTTTAAAAAAGGAGAAAATTTTGAAAAAGCCATTACTGTTTCGTCACCTTCGTTGTATGCACACTCAATTTATTTTTATCTACTATGGCCATGATTTTGACATTATATGTGTTCTTTTATGCAGATCTAACATTTTCAGTAAAGTTGCATTACATGCTTACTCTTCAGTACTTGCTAAGGGATATCACAAATAATTTCAGTACTCATGAAACAGAAACATTGACGGAAGTCAGCAGTTGCTAATTTACTAAGCAAAGTGACAAAGCTTTCCATGTTTTATAGGCAGGCATGACTAGTCATTACTAGAAAGAACCTGGCCTACCATGTTGGCTAATAAAGAATGGATCTACTTAAAAAGGTGAAGAAGGACTGAATGCGTGCTACTGAGACTTCAAGTAAGAAGTCAAGAGAATTCATGACACGCCATAATACAGAGATTAATAGATAATCTGTCCTCAGACAGCCTTAAGATGTACAGTGACTGGAGATCTAGCTGAAAAAAACTCTATCTCTGTGTTGTGGTATGGGAATTATGCAGTAAAAAATCATAGTTTTGTTTACTGGACTATTATTATTACAATTTTTTTAATTATTTTTTGTCTCTATTGTGTATTTTTACAGAGACTACTTTGTAAGTACTGAAATGACCTTCTATGCTTAAGAATGTCTAGTTCCAGTTCTTGTTTTATGTTTTGTAGATTTTTTTTGTTGGGTCAAAAGCAAACCAAGTTTAGCCAAATGGAATTGTTTACTGGAATCTGTAAAAGCCACAGAGACAATTAATTTAGAGTAATGTTTGGTGAACTAACTCAACCCTGAAATTTCTGCAGTTTTGTTAGCTGGAAGCTCTGCATATGATGCTTTAAGAGACTTCAGAACTTGAGATTAGCTTCACCCTTTCATGTACTCCTATAAACCATTTGATTTTTTCCTGGTTTTTTTTTTGTCTGAGAAATTTTTTCAAAATGATTTGAAGTTTTTTAGGCCTGTAAACAAGTTATAAGATCAGACATTCCACCAGTTGTCCCATGTTACAAGCTGTTTTGCAGTTGTTACTGTATCTGTGCTCAGCAACTGTCTGGTTTATCTCTTAATCACATTACTTTGTAAATTATTCATTTTCAGATACACTCTGAATTATGTTAATTTATAAAAAATATTAAAATATATGAGCATTATCTGAAAATAGAGATAATTTTCATATAATACGGCTCCAAATCAATATATGTTAAAAACTTTTTTTCTGTATCACATTTCATGACTGCAAGTCAAAACACATGAAATAAAGAAAAAAAAAATCACAAGAGAAACGAGGAGTGCATGTCTACATCTGTGCATAACTGATCATGTCTGACAGAAGCATAGATGATGTTAAGCTTCCCAAGAGCAGGATCTACTGACAGCGATGTGTGAAAAAATAGAACAGTGTCTGCCTTATTTTCTCTGAGATGTAAAGGTACACCAGGCTTTTGAGATGAAGGTTATATATTTTCCTAGTATACAAACGATACAAAGAGGTGCAGATAACTTTAAATGTGCTGATAAACTTGCTTACCTTTTTATTGTATTCTCTGTATGTTTCACTGAACTCTCCTGGAGCTATTTATACTCATTGTATATAAATTGATATTGTTGCTCTTGTGAAAAACTGGAGGTTGATTTAAAAAAAAAAAAAAAGTTAAATTTGCTTCAGTTTAACATGCAGCAGTTTTTTCCCACATCTCCTCCATTTAAGTTGGAACAGATTCAAGGCTGGTTTAAAGGACATGCATAATGGAATGATACTTAGTCCAGGAACTTTGCCACCTCAGAAGAATTAGTAATTTTTAAGACTGAGAGGCTACTCTGTGCGAAACAAAGCAGCTAAGAGTACACTTTCCACCACTTTAAGCTCCCCCTTGACTTTAGGATAAGGTGCAATCAGTGAATAAATTTTTTAGTGAGCAGGGATGCTACTGAGCTTGCTTAATCTTTTTAAAGGTATAGTGTAGTGTATACATGCAGTGTAAACATCTACATCTGAGCTCATCATCTACACTCTGCATATAGTTAGCAGAAAGAAATTCTACAGAGCAATTAATATCATCCTCAGGTATAGAAAATAAGTCAGGTGAATTGTGGCATTGAATTGCTTAATTCTCAACATTGATTACAAAAAGATCACAGTCACAAACTAAAATGGCAACATCTGCATTTGAAGTGTCTACATGTAGGGAAGATAAGAGGTCTTTTTGTTGACCTGTCTCTGAATGAATTGTATACTATACGTTTATTAAAAAACATGCACATTTTTTTCTGTGCATGGAAAATGTGAAGTCAGACTTTTTAATAGTGTTTGAAGCATTATCCTTGTTAAATATTACCTGTGTTTTCTAAACCACTGTCAAAATACCTAAGCTTCTCTTTGAAAACCAAAAACTTTTTATAATGCATTTGGAAGGTTTTTATATGTCGGTGGTTCAACTGGTAGATAGTTTTCTGGCATATTTTGATTTAAGCAATTTTTATCACTATATGTCTCTTTCTGACTCTGAATCACAAAACTTGTTCCTTCCTTATTTCATTACTTGAAACTGCAGACATTCTTTCTTTCATTCAGAATAATTCATTTAGAAAAGCATTATCTGAAGAACCGTTTTTTTTTTACAGAAGTAGTGTTTCACTAGGTAACTGGAAATTTATTTCATGGTGGATTATCTTAGACAAAGAGCAGAAGTTTTACATGAGCTATATTGATGAAATCTCTGCGATCGGTGACATATATATACTTGCTTTTCACCAAGAGGCCCACTACAGCTTTGAAATGTTCTCCAGGCTTGGGGCAGGAGGCAGCAACACTACTTCAGGAGGAACCTGAGAGTCAAAACGCTATTAGTTGTAAGAATAACTGAAATAACCAATGAGGGTAGGAATTGTGTGTTTAAACATATAAATGGCTATATGTTCCCTCTTCTAAACTGTGCTGGGGGAAAGGAATACTATGTATGTCATATGGATGAAGGAGCTTGAAAATTATTAACAGCTTAAGTTACCTCAGCCAGAGATGATTAAAGTCTTAACATCTTAGACAGTGCCACCATTAACGCTTCCCTTCAAGTAAATCTATTCTGTGGCAGAGTAAGTCAAAGACTTACTTTCCTGTTGTCTGCAAGTGTTCTTCCCTTCCGTACAGCTCATGGGAAGAATTAGAGTTTGACCCTACTTGCTCTTTCCTCATACTCTGTGAATTAATGAAAAACACAGTGTAAGTACAGCATTGTGTGCTCTAAGCTAAAAAAAAAAAAAGAAAAAAAGAAAAAAAAAAGATAACATGCATTACAACCAAGTCCTCAAAGTTCACAGGCATTAGCTATGCCATTGTTGAATGCTTTTTGTAAGTTCTGTTTAGTGGTTTTCTTTGGCTGAAGTCATTAAGTCATTCATCTATGTGTGTCACTGCCTCTAAGAAAGTATGAATCTCTACTATGATGCTCTCTCTTCTACGATGTAATACGGTAGTTTGGCTGTTTCTGAAACTGTAAGTATTGGGGAAATTATGAATTGCTCTTTAAGTCACATTACTCTTTTAAAGTATAGAAACTGGAATTGAAAATGATCCTTCTACCCATTAGCATTAATGGTTCTGAAAGTTGATTGACCTAACAAAGACAGGTTTAAAGCTGTGAGTGAAGAGATACTTGAGAGAGAAGTGCCAATAGTGGAAAGTCTGTAGATCTATGACTTCGAGGGGGATGCACAGATGAACAGAAAAGTTCAAGGTGGTGAATGGAGAATCGCTGTACTAGTTTTTGCTCACAGCATATTTTTCAAAATGTTATGTTGGAGATACTACTTCTATGAAATTGCTTTTCTTGTGCACTATATGTTGCGCTACATTTGAAGTCCCTATAAGGACTTTGGTTTAATAATGGCATTGTAGATCTTGTTCAAGTCCTTGTAACTAAATTAATCTAAATATTTGGGACTGTTGCTTTTGGGGGTGGTTGTTGCTTTGCTCAGTTCTGACTCATATATACAGAATTCAGAGGTTTAAATAGTTCATATGTCTGTACTTTGTAAGACACATTTGTGGCCTAAGAGGATACAGCTTAATGCTCTTTGGGACTTTTTGGATCCCTTGTGTTTCTTATTGTCCTTGCTTGTTAAGATTTCTCCAGAGATAAGTAGCTTTCACTTAGAGAGCATGGTAATTGTTGATATTCCATAGGTAGGTGTGATGAAACCTTCGGCACTCTACAGTGTACTATATTAGACTGTCACCTGACAAAGTTGTTTTCTCTGCAGATGATGTGTGTGTATATATATGTATATCCATTTTGAATTTTAAAATTCAAGCAGTCATCAATATCCCAAAGCTAACTTTTGAATATTTGAAATAACAAAAGAGGGAAAGCTGTCCAGAAGTTCAGTATAAAAATGAATTGATATCTGCCATACTTGGCAATGAGGATTACAGCTATTGCTCTAAGCTTCTTGTGCCTCATATGAGTCATTGGTACCAAAGTTTTTCCACAGTGTGTTTAACTGATGTGGTTTTAGGAAGACAGAGGAGGAGGTAATTTGTCTTTCCAACACAGTTTTGGATATTTCCAGGCATTCTTCTTAAAGCTTGTTATTTTAGCAGTAATGATAAACATATAACATGCTTCCTTGGAGAGAGTTTGTTATATCAGGTTGCATCATGGCACCTGCATGTGCCCATGTATTGTGAAATGACGTCCAGCAGCATTCATTTCATTTCCAGTTTAATACGGTTTACCATTTCTGCAGCTGCAAGGCCTTGTGTGAGTTTAAATATCACCCATGACAGGAAAAGAAAAGCTCAATATAGAGATTTTTTTGGAGGGAAGCAGATTTTACTAATTGTGACATGAATTGGTACTTCACCTAATCTATTAGTAACAGCTTTAGTGTGATTCACTTAGGATCTGGTTGTGATATGTTAACATCAGAAGTATATATAGCTATGTAGTAGTTGCAACATAATTTGACATTAGACTTTTCAAAGAATCAAATCAAATATAATTTTCTCGTTCTGTGCAAAAATAACCATCTGTAAAGACAGTTTTACATATTAGCAAACTTTATGCATCCCAGTAGCCCACTTACTTATCTAAATTCTAAGTTCAGAATCGCCTGTGTTCATGTATACTGACATAAACTGTAAAGCAGATAGTTCATTTATCTACTAAAAAATGATCTTTCATTACCACTGTCTCCTTTCTTGTTTTAAATCTCCCCACAATTTTCTGTGAAACTACATAATTTTATAAGTAATAAGTGATATTGAGTGAATCTTGTTTACCAGTAATATATAACAAAGAATTAATGTCAGTATGTAGTTTGATTTCCTGTTGAATTTCCATTTAGTTAAAGCTAATGTCCAGCAATGTAAGGACAGCAAAAACACCCGTGAAGAGAGAACAGAGAAGGTGGCTGAGGTGGGAGGGCCTATGATTTAGCACTTCCCCAAAGTACGGGGGAAAAATACAAAACAAAAAAAAACAAAAAAAAACCCAAAAAAACCAACCAAACAAAAAAATTCAGCTCATACAAGATGCATCTAGTGGCCCGTGTGCTCTTTAAGCTACAAAGGAAGTTTAAGGCCATATTATAATTTCTTTTATTTTCACCATGAATTTAGGATCATAATTTAGTTTTCTTTCAGTCTAGCACTTGGAAAAAATGGGGTCTTGAGAATTATGTCTCTTTGCAGCAGACTATGATAGCATAGAAGAATAATTAACAAATACAGATGAAATGTCTGTTCTAATGAGATATAGGACTCTAGATATTTTAAGAAGTTCATGTGGGTGTATGGAGACCTATTCAAGTGGTATTTTTAATTTTAATTAAGATGATGGTCACTTGGTGAATAATGACTTCATATATGCTGTAGTTGCACCTGTGTAAGTGGATTCCTTCAAAAGGGAAACAGGATTACATAATCCCTGATGAATTTTCTAGTTTTGTATATATTTTTGAGAATTTGAGGGTCAGATTAGGGTTACATGTAAATTGTAGCAGAAATAAATAGTAATGTGTGGCATTGATAACCATTTTTAGTCCAACTCGTTTCTCAAATTCCAGCTCTTTAATTATTTAAAGCATGTAGAGTTTTTGCAAGGAAATGATAATGTTTTGGTGAGGTTACAGGAACTCCCATGAAATGCACTTTCAATCCTAACTTGTTTTAGTAAAGATTTTATCTGAAAATTTCATAGGTGTTTGAACCAGCTCCAGCATTTAAATCTCACTGGCACTGGATTGGCATCCACAGGAGGGGTTTTGTGCTTCAGCAGGTATTATCAGACCAGAACTTCTGTCTTGCAGACATTCATGAGCTAATGAAAAGGAAGGAAGAAGGTGTTACAGCTACACAGATTTGAAAATAATTAACAGGAATGGAGAAAGGGAAAGCATGGGGGTTTTTTATGTTAGCAGTAGAGATGCCTACATATCCTAGGTCTAGTGCCTTTATGTGTAACATGAAAAGGTGATCTGTTTTTCTTTGTTGGTCTATCTGGGTGGTTCAAGAGGAATAATTTCCTCTTTTCCATATACTTAGTGCAATGTTTACCCTCCCCAGCCTCCTTCCCTCATATTTACAGAAACGTGGGAGAGAAAGTGAAAGGGACAGATAAAATTAATAGCTAAGTAGGCCGGAGAAGTAAGAGGCAAAATAACTATTTATTTACAAACTTTTTTTTTGTAACCATGTATTCCTACAGATTCCTTATTTTTCTTTTTCTAGATTCATACTGACTATAAGAAGTTGCACCTCCCCTTTCTTATGTCTTCAGAGGCATAAGCCTTATTTCTGATATATTCTTTAAAAAACTTTGGTGTAATCATGGAAATAGGTAGGTTCAATTTTGTGCATAGGCTGATCTCTCTTCTCCAGTTATCCAAGAAAGGCCGAATGTTTTTTTTTTCTTCAATCCACAAATTGCGCCAAAGCTGAGGTGTATATTTAAATTTCAAAGTGAACATGTTGACAAATACAGTGGGGGAAGTTTGAAAAACAGACAGCCCAGAATAATGTTAAGTAACTCTCTTTTTATTCCATTGCCCCATTCCACTGAATTCAACCCGCATTCAATCTGTGATGACATAATACATAAAAATTGAAAGCGATTTTGAAACGTGATCTATTATATTGTGGTAGGCAATGTCCAATATTAAGTTTGGAGTCATATTTGGTCCAGGGCATGTTTTCTTCTCTTTTGTATCTTTCTGGAATGTAGTTTTTCAGGTGAGCTTTCTTATCACTGAGATAAGTGCTTGTAGTAGACTGGTTATGAAAGAACTGTAATAAGTTGATTTGTACCAGATTTATACTTTCAGACTCAGACAAAGTTAATATAGTTAATTTTAACAATTATGGAGGTTTCAAACTAAGAGAGCTTTTATAGTAATTTATTATTATATAGTCATTTATTGCTGTATAGTTATTTATTGCCATTTTTCTCAAAATCTCTTGAAAAATTAAATTTAGAAATATTTTGACTAGATTTGACATAAATAAGAAAGTCAGTTGTACTATCTGTTGTGAATTTTATGAAGTGAACCCCATCTGACCCTGGAGCCAAGAAGCTGCTCCATAGGTGACTCTTTTTAATGGACAGAGTTTGAAGAAGTCACAGCTTCATTCCTATCGCCTTTTCATTTCAGCACAAACTTACTGAGGTAGTCAGTCGGTTGCCTTACAAAGCCTTAAATAGAAAAACTGAACAGGTGGTTTGGGTTCAGGAAATAAAATAAGCTATATTATTGTAGACAGGGAAAATTCTTTTCTCATTACACACTACTCGGATAGAATTAAGCAGACAGCTCATGCTGAGAAATTTGAAACTCGGAGAATGCAACAGTTAAAAAGACAGACAATAAATGCAGTAGTAATTCAGTGAAGGACCTACACAGTCTACAGTAGAGCAGCTAACTCAAAACAAACAAACCAAGCTAACACCACCCCCCCTACTTCTCCCCCTTGCCCCCCATTAAGTTATCTTTGACAATGGAAATCTATTTTATAAACCAAGCATAATGATGACTTCATTTTTCTGATTAAAGTTAGTCATCTGTTTATTTTTCCAGGGTTAGTTAACTTTATTCGCATGGGATTATGTTAGCAATTATGTTTAGAATGAAATATCTCTTCATTTTTAAACAGATTTGGGGGACTTTTAAGCTAGACTTGGTGCTGAACACATTTGAACAATAAAATCTTAGATCACTAATATTTGAAGTATTTATTTCTAATTTGCTCACCATCTGCTCTGAAATTCTTGGGTTTATATTACATGTATTTAAAGACCCCAATTCTTTTTATACTGAAATTAAAAAAAAAATAAAAATTCTGTTAACTTGGTCTGGGAGGTAGCAATACTAAGTGTTACATGTATTTTCTAAACAGTTCAGAAATGTTTTATGTTGGATTTTTACTGTTTCATGGCTTACCATCATTTTATTTGTTAAACATAACATTTCTTGGAGAAAATGGCAACTTTATTGTGGTATTTCTATGCTACTTTTTTTACTAGGTCATTAACAACATAAAATGAGCCAGTAAATTTAGAGACAGTCTTAAGAGTAATTTTAGACAGTGCTGATACATTCATATATTTTAATTTAGAAGCTCCCAGACATGAATGAATGTTATGCATTAAATTCAGCACCTGATCACATGCATGTTGGAAGGTATCCAGAGACTGGGTGAGCAAAGACTGCTACTTCTTAGTCATGCCACTGAAATTAAGATTAACTCCCTAGAGAAGACAATTGAATTAACACAGAATGTTTTATGTGCAACAAAAACAAACTTACCTATATCACTACTTTGCTTACAACTTTCGGAAGTGCAGTCAGGTACACAGTGCAGTGGCTATGAGTAAGCTGATTTTTCACATTAAACATTTGTTGTCTTTTCTTAATTGTATTTTAATGTTAAATTTTAATGGTTTAATTATGTGCACATTACTATTACACTCCAAGAGAAATATTCTGACTTAATACTGATGGCTGTTTTAAATGGTAGATTTATAATTTGGCATTTTTTCTCATTGCGTGTGGTTTGTGTTAAGCTCAGCTAAGCAAATTAGTGATGTTAAACAGAAAAAACAAAACCTGCAAATACTAATCATTTTATTTTAACTCCAGTGTGTGCATTATGCATTTATATAAAGAAAACATTCACGCCATATCATTAGCAAACAAATAATAATCAGTCAGACATGAAGTATTATTAAAAGACAAGAAGATTTTATGACGAAGACAGGAGAAATAATAGAAATTTGCAGAAGGGCTGTTGTTGTATCTTGTAAGGAATAGCTAGAAAATTAGATTAATCAAGGAGCAGACATTTGGAAGAAAGTTTGTGTGAATGCCTGACAGTCTTGCTCTTTCCCTCATTTCAAATGTTGGCAGGGTAGCATGCAGCTCCAAGGGAAATGTGCTCCTTTCATACTTGAGTAATTGATGAATTGTATGCAATATGCAAATGAGAATCCATAAATCTTATGAATGACAGCTTAATTTATGTGAGCCTTAATGAATGCAGGATTAGATTTTAATTAAATATCCTCAAAGGCACCCTGAGTAGTAGGTTTTTTTAGGCCTTGTTTTTTTGAAGACTTGTTTCACATAGAGTGCATTTTATGAAAGAAGAAAATCAGGCAAAGAACTTAGTAGAAATGTTCTTGTGTTTTAATGATAAGCATTGTTCTGTTTTGTGAAGCAAACAGTACTTCAACTGATAATAAGCATTTAACAGAATATCTACAGATCTTTTTTGTACTTCCTACACAATTTCCCAAATTTGATTACCTTTAATTGCTGCTGGCTTCTGATATTGTATGCTATTTTTAATTACAGGAAAAGTTATTAAAACTTTTCCAAAAATAAACAGTATCTGCAGAAGAATTCATTAAAGTTTGATTGGCTATATGAATGTTTTAAATGCTAGATCTAATTCCACTAAAATAAGGTGTTCCCACCCCATTTTGAAAATTGCATCTCTAGACAATACATAATGAGATAAAATGATAAATAACACAGAAGGTTGTAAATAACATTTAGCAAGCAGAATTCTAAGATAAAAGTGTTCTGCAACAGTGCCTGCTATTCCCAGCTGTCTTTGGAATAAGGGGACTGATCCTGTTCCTTTCACACCTGTTTTGAATTAGCCACTAAGGATATGGCTAGAATTTGCTTGAGTTGGGAGAGAAAGTTGAGCAAATTTTAGAAATGCAGTCATTGAAGTTGTGTAGGATGTGTCTCCTCGGCCTTATTTCACTGACTGAGATTCTCAGTGTTACTTAGTAGTGCTTACATGGCCAAGCCACCAGTCCCTTCAGGTAGTTCTCTATTCTCCTGTATGTGATTTTTGCCTTTTGAGAAAAGGAAAGGCAGTGGCATCCATTCATTGGCAAGATCTGAACGTTTTTTGGTGGTGTTTACAGCTGTCAGCTGTGAAAATTTTTTCTCTTAATAAAAAAAAAGAATAATAAAAATTTCAGTTGGCAGTTGTAATCTTCCCTGTGAAATTAAATTACTTCAGAAAATCCAGAAACTCATAATTTTTCCTTCCAGCTACAGCAGTTTATCAGTAACTCCTTTTCCAACTTTGTATAGTCAAGATTCTTCTTCCTCATTATCTCATTGGTGCTGCTCTTCCTGGCTTTAGTCCGCACTGTGGCTGCGGTAATGACAACTGGGGTGATCTTGCTGTTTCTTTTGACTGAAGTAGTAGCAAGGACATGGAGAAGGGTAAGGAAGAATTAGACTTTCCTGGTTAATGAGTAGGTATAGAGGAGTTGTTCACATCATCTCATCTCTGAGACAGACCTCTTCAAGTCAGCTGTGGGCAGGTATGGAGAACCTCTGGGAGAAGAGGACTTTGCCACAGCGCAGCAGAGGTTACTTCCTCTGAATGCTCCTTCATAGGAGGGAGCATAAATAAAAAGATATAGAAGAGTGTCAGTAAAAGAAGGTATAGGACAAATCCACAAGACAGATCTCCCAAAGGCCTGGTGGCATTCTGGTTTGAAGTCAGGTATGGAATAGCTGGACAGTTAATACAAAGTTGTGACCTCCTGCATAAAACTCTGTTGGTGTCAGTGGAACGGTGGCAAATACGATGCTGAAAAAGGGTCCTAGAGCTTGTTTAGAAAACTGCAGACCTGTACTTCACAAATAAGTAGAAAGAATAATGCTAATGGACATGAGATAAATATGATGTACTGGTGAAGAGTCAAGAATGCTTCTGTAGGTAGAAATTCTAACAGAATTAATGAATATGCAAGAAAAGGCTACACAGTTAATAAAACCTGGATTCTCAGAAAGCTTTTAGCAGGGTTCCTCAGCATGGAAATTATGCTGCCATGGGTGATTTGGAAAATACCTGTTTAAAATGTAGGAAACTGTTAATTTTTTGTTTTGTTTGCTAGCTGAGAAAGATCACTACTGAAGTCTTATGGTGGGCTGTGATAAGGCCTGTGTTTTTCAGTATCTTTGTAGACAATATGACAACAAAGGGAAGTAATAGCGCACTAAAAAATTAAATGTTAGAATTTGTCTTACTAGAAAAGACATCACTGGAGCTGAGAAGCAGACAGAGCAAGGGAGGAAGGGTAACAGAGGTCTGTAAAATTGGGAGTGGAGTGAAAAGGTCAGAAGGGAGCATTCTTCTAAAATGAGAACTAGAAGTCATCAAATGAAACTTAGAGATGGTAGATTTAACAAAATCATCTGAATCACTGCTTCACACAAGTCATACTTAAGTTGCCAGGTATACTGCCACAGGACACTGTAGGTGCCAAAACCTGATACAGGTTCAGAAAATCATAATTATCATTTAGGTGAGAAAAATCCATCAAAGACAGTAAAAGACCACTGCACAAGGTTCAGAAAATCTCTGGGATGCAAATTACTGGAGGCTGGGAATGTATCCTTATACTGTATCACTATATGGTTTTCTATACATCTTAGGCAACTGGTACTTGTCATCATCAAGAGACAGGATACATGGTTAGGTAGGTCTATGGTTTCACCTGGTATGGATGTTCTTTGGTTGCTGTAATATGTGTTGCAGCCCTTACATATTCTTAGAGACATGCATGGGATATAAAGAGAAAGCACAGAGCATTGATAACTGACCATGCACTCTCAAAAGTCAACAAGCAGATGAATTCTCAAATTGTTTGATGGGAAAAGGAAGAGTGAAAGTGGGACTGGCATGAAGAACAGCATATTGGAAAAGAATACATTTGTTGACCATTAGCCAAATATAGAAAATTGCTATCAAATTGGAGTGTGGATGAATTATAGTTTTGGACAGTTGAAATAAAAAGGAAGGGAAGAGCAAGAAGTAAAAGTGACTTTCATTTCTATTCTCTCATTCTCCTCCACTAAAATGGAACCTAGATATGTGTCCTTTTCAGAACTGTAAGTAATTTGCAGTACTTTTATGTTTTAAAGACAGGTGTCAGAAGACATCTTTTTTCAGTTATTTTAACTGAATGCTGACATTTTCTTTTCACAAACTTCAAATGGTAACTTGTGTCAACAAAAGGCTGTACAAGTTCCTTCAGCTCCGTGAAGAACTTCAATAAGCAGCTCCAGTAATGAACCCATGTGTAGTAACAGTTTATTAGTTAATGAAGTAGCAAAAGGGGGAAAGGAAGATGATGATGCATTTTCTGTGAGTATAGCTCTTTACAGAAATTATGTTTAGTTCAGAAATGTCAGTGTTACACAGCCTGCATGACCTGTTTCAGATGTGGCTTTGTGTTTACAGTGTAAACTTTTACAATGTTGGTTAGATTGGGCTTTACGAATGAGCTTTGAATGATTGCTTACTGTTACATGCCTAGAGATTCCATTCTGGCTAGTGACTTCCATTTGTGAAATACAAGTGATAGAAATGGAAAAAAAAAGTCCCAACTTTTATATTGAGTTAGTTAACATAGACTTAGATTGGTTTTATTAGTGGATGCATATAAAATAGAAAAACCAGTTGCCTCCCTAGAGAAATAAGAAGAATAATGTATCTCAGGCACTGAAAGTTCTAATTTCTTCCTATATGAAGATTTATATCTATATATCTGTATGCATACATACATATATAGAGAGTTTCATATATATTTATCCATCTATCTATCTTCCTATATTTCTTCCTGAGGAAATTGTAGAAATTCACACAAGAACTTTGAAGCCTGTAGTTATGTGGCACATACATTTTATTCCTTGTATACTGATCTTATTTGCTCTTTCTATGCTGAATATGAACAGTTACTTCGATTTTAAAAGTAAAAAGGATGAATGAAGGTGAAAGAATAAGGGAGGGTCTTTGAATTCAAAATTATGAGATCCAAATAGAATTTCGTGAGATAAAATGTATCTGTAATCATATTTAACAAACTGTAATTCGCAGCTCAGCTGTACGCTACGATTTGTATCAGATTCACTTCCTACAATGCATGTTTTTTCCAAGAAGACCTGTACAAAGTTTATAACAAATAAATTGTTTAAGCGAAAATATGTATGGATTCTCTGCAGTGCCTGAATTTCACATTGTGAGAGTAATCAGTCCCAATATATTTGCTCTATTTGTGAGAGGTAACTATAAGATCTCCTTGAAAAAGGACGTTTTTACAGATCTCGATTTGGCTTTCAGCATTTATGAATTTGAATTGACATCCTCAGCACAGTGCCAATTCCGCATGGCTAGATTCATTCCACAAACAGAGTTTAAATGGGTGTGTATATACTGCTAAACTCACTGGGGCAGGGTTTTGTGCGAGCATGAAACTGTTAACCTGGTGTGGTTTTGGGAAGAAGGCGATTTTAGCTGTGTTGTGCCATTTGGTGTCTTGACTAGAGAAGTAAAATCGTCTGGTTTATTTACCGGTATAGACAAAGCCAAATCATTTTGCACTCAGGATAGCTTTTACTGACTGGATCTGGGGAAGAAGCACCACCACTCTGGTTTTCATGAGGAACCACCAATTTTTCCAGTCTCACAGGAGCAGAATCATTTTGCCGTGTGTGTCCTTGGCTTGGAGGGAGCAGAAAGATCTCTACACTGCTTAAATCCCTCAGCCTCTAGATGATACATCAAAATTCATCCTCTTCCCCTTCCCAGTCAAGAGAAACATAACTTTTGTTTGTTTGTTTGTTTTGGTTTTTTTTTTAGGCAGGGATTAAACCTCCACCTTGTTAGCTGGCAGTTTTACTGGTTTCATAGAGAGGAAGCCTGAGAACTAGCTGAAGTAAGTCAGTGGGCAACATGAGTGTGCTCTTTCAGTGAAGATAGCCACCTTACAGTGGGAAAGCAAGTATGTGGCCACCACGTCCAGAAAGCTAATTATTCTCTCTTCTTCAGCATTGGAGAGACTTCATCTGGAGTACTGAGTCTAGTTTTGGGCTCCCCAGTACAAGAGAGATGTGTATGTAGTAGAGTGAGTGCAGTGGAGGCCACCAAGGTGGTCGGGGGGCTGGAGCACATGGCCTGTGGGAGCTGGGACTGTTCAGTGTTAAGATGAAGGCAAAGCGAGGATTTTGTTGAGGTCTTCAGCTACCTAAAGGGGGGATATAGAGGAGACAGAGCCTGACTTTTCTCAGGGGAGAGCTGCAAAAAGACAAGGGACCAAAGTCCCAAGTTGCAATAAGGAAAATTCTGTCTAGATAGAAGGAAAAGTCACCAAGAGAATCATTAAACACTGGAACAGATTGCCTAGAGTGGTTTTGGGTTCTCTAGCCCTGGAGATAATGGCAGCTCACCTAGACAAGGCCATGAGTAATCTGTTCTTACTGATCTTTCCCTGAACAGGGTTTGGACGAGATGAGCTCCAGAGGTCCCTTTCAGACTAAAATGTTCAATGACTGTGAGTTAGGACTAGATCTGCCTTCCACCTCCTATATTTGTCTTACACCATAACCACCATATTTACAGCTAATTTCTGTTCAAATTCATTTTTGATTTGACTTCTCTATTTTAATGATAAATTTAGTTTTGGTAAGTTCTAAGCGTACTTTGTAATGGTACCTTATAATGGGTGGAGTTAAAAAGTCTGTACTCTTTTAACCACCTTGTGAGTCCTTGTTTCAGCTTTGTGTATAACAAAGAATGTTACTGCAAGCAAAAATTTAATTTAGTTTTGTTGAACTTTGCAATTTTTTAATGTGCTCAGCTTTTAGATGGGGAACAATAGGCAATGATATTCCCTGGAACATATTATTTGAAAAGTTTGAAATATGCGTCTTGATTTGCGTACATTATCTGTTTGATTACTTTTGCTCTAGGCCCCAGTTTGTTCACCTCTAAAGAGGTAAGTGCTACTGAGTTGTTTGATTTAGCATTTGATTTTGCCTTGATGGGATTGCAAACACAGACTGTGTTCTTGCATACAGTAATAATATTGACAAACTACAACATATGCATTGCACGTAAAGGATTTTGAAAAGTTATAGTAGGTGATGCTGTCTGTGTCAAAGTGTTATAAACCACCTAATAATCTGATCATAACTGACATGGGAGATGCTTTTATAATATTTACAAAACCATGATAAGATGGAGTAATATGGCAGTTAAATTTTAAGCATCTAGTAGTATTTTAAGCATCTAATAGTAATAGAACCCTGAAATTAAAATAAGTGTGAAGGCATTATATATAAATTGTGGAAGGTATTACAGCAATTTTGGACAAGGCTTTGCAGTGATTATGTGTTTTCATAGACAGGGCATAGTGTCCCATGTACATATGTATGAATTTTAGTTCAGGAAAAAATGAAGCAGGTGACTTAATTCATGCTTTATTTATGCCATCAGTACACATTTCAGTGGATAACTCTGTATACGTCTTTGGTAAAATAATGTTGGATGACCTGTTTCCTTTGGCTTCTGCAAAAACTCACTGATACTAGAGTTGAGCTTTCATTCTCCTAGTTAGCTGTGCTTTGGTGCCTGAGTGTAATTCCAGTGCCAGTGCCATAGAATCATCAGTATTATTTTAATTTGTTGTTTAGTGCCAGGTTGGTATTTTCAACTGGTGTTTGTATTGTAAATCCTACTATTATATTACTATTATTGTCAAACCTGAGTATCAGACCCAAGCAATGTTGGAGGCACTGAGGGAACGTGAATAAACCTAATTATATTATTTCTCATGAGCCCTCTTTTCTTCCTTCACTCCTTTCCAACCTCTAGAAGCATGTGTGTGATGAAGATAAGGCAAGAGCTGGCCTTTGTGCACAGCTTCAGTAACTAAGCAGCTCACCAATTACAGACACATTGTATCTCGTGCTGTAGTTACAGCCTTCTAGCTATTTAGTCAATGTGAATACTCAAGTCAATAGAATTACTAGACCTTACCAGTATGTAGAATATTCCATGAATCAGTTCAAAATGTAATCAGAAAAAGTAGAGTCCAAACATGTATCAAAAAAAACCCCAGCTAGTCATCCTGATTTTTCACCCATTTAAAACAATGTAAGTAAGCTATAATTACATTAAGCACAAATAAATAAAATTAATTCTGCAGAAGTGGATCCAAATAACAAAACCAAAGCCCATGGTCTTGTGAAAATGCTTCAGAAATTCTCCTCTTCAACCTGCCATATTGGTAAGAATTTCAAGTGCTGGCTAGAAAGGAGACCAACACTTTCGGCATGGTCGATTGCTGCATAGAATTGAAAGGTTTGTGAAGGTCTGATACGTAGCTTTGTATGGCACATATGGAGAACTTTTAGGTCAGAAGGTTTGAAGCATTTGTTGGGTAACCAAAATGTAGTAATTATACATGCAATTTGGTGGTTTTTATGGTTCTTGACTTGCCTACATCATACAGAACTTGGTTGGTGCCAGGTAGGCTCGGCAACAGCTCTGAAAGGCATGAGTCATTGGCAGTAGTTGGCAGATCCCAGAGATACTGGTACGTATCTGAGAAGAAAAAAGTTCTTGACCTCTTTCAAACAAAGCAAGAGGGAATGTAAAGATCAAAAGTTGTAACAATTCCAGCCCCTTTGCTACCCAGTTTTGGTATATTTTCAATTTCATGACATCATCGGTTATGTGCTTGCTCATTGGCCATCTAAATTGAAAGTAAAGATTATTAAAAATCAGAATACATTACTGACATTTCTAAGGCAACTGTTGTCTTGCAATATCATGGTGGCTTGTATTACCCATTGTGGATATTTCTAGCTGGTACAATAGAATCATAGAATCAGCTAGGTTGGAAAAGATGTTTAAGATCATCAAGTCCAACCACTACCCCAGGACTGCCAAGACCACCACTAAACCATGTCACTGAGGGCCTTATCTACACGGTTTTTGAACACTTGTTTTGGGATTCACTTTAAATGGAAGATTTGTAGCTTTATTGTAGAGCAGACTGATGTACAGAGGTGGGAAGCTGTTATGCAACTGCCATTGGCAAAACACACCAAATTTTTCTCACCAAGCTGCTGCTGCTGCTGTAGGCAATATAGGGATACCTGCTATGATTCACTTAGAAAATGTTATGAAACATAACCTTAGAAGATCTGTTCACAGATACCTAGAAATGAAGTTGCAGGGATATGAAAAAATATTTCATTCTTCTTGTAACTATTGTTTCAAAGCAGACAAAACAGTAATTGAGCAAAAGAGATTAAAAAAAAATCTATATCCAGAGCACTCAAACACAAAATTAAAATGTAGTACTGCTTACCTCATCTGTTTCTAGTTCGTGTTTACTGAACTATTTTCTAAATTTCTCTCCCCCTAATATTGGGTCAGAAGCTTCCTTGAACCTACTGCTGTGTTAATTAACTCACTAAGAATTTGGTATGAGATTTATGCACTGTTCTTTTACAGTCATTGCCCCACAAACAGCAATGAAAATACGATGTCATAGACAGACTCATTTTCAAAATTCTGTGTCGACAGGACAGACTGTATTCAACCAGCTTTTGTATAAAATCTTGGATACAAATCATTACTTTGTGAAGAAAGAGCTTGATTTCAGAGTTTTGGAAAAAAAAACCCACTTTTAGTACCAGAATGAATGCAAAAAATACTTAGTTTTGTAATCAAATAGTACTAAGGATTCCATAGGCTAAAGGTGTGTTAGTTTTTTGTATTCCCTTTTGATACTCAATTTGTATTGTTGGATCATGGCTGTTTAAGTTTACCTCTATCTATAGCAATCTCTTAAATTTTCACATGAGCAGAAGAAAATACCTATTAAATATCCTTTAGGTGAGTTGTAGATTTATTATGATTGACTTGAAACATTAAAAAAAGGCATCCTGTACAAATATATGTGCATATATTATGCACTCAGTTTTGAAATAGAGATCCTTTTGGTTAATGGGGAGCTTTGCTTCAGAATTATTGGTATAATATATATATATATATAAAATATAGCTCACTCAGGTCCACTTAATTGATTTGGTCATGATAACAGAACTTTTTTTTCATAAATTTTCTTTATTGTTTTGAAAAATGTATGAAGAATGCATTTGGTGCTTTGCATATGTGGTGCTTTCTATATATACTACAAAATGCTGACGGGGTAATGATAAATTTGCTTCTGGCATTGAAGGGCTGTATCTTGAGGTGACTTTTCTTCTTTTGTTCTTTATTCACATAATGCCATTAGTATTGTTTGTTACAGTGTAGGATATTTATAACAGGAAACATCTGTGGAGCAGTAATAAAGAATAGTTTTCATAAAGCAGTTTTACATTATCCTTCTACCAGTATCTGATAACAGTCACATTTATCTGGGTGTAGGAACGTTCTGACAGGTGTAAGGGATAACTGATTGATATAAACTCACTACTGCATGAAAATGAACCTTTTGATAAAGACATCTTAGTTAGAACTGATAAGTAAAGTACAGAGAACATAACTGTCTGCTATTATGTATCATTTTATTACCTTTATGTTGATCTTGATCTTTTAAATGGATAGTAAAGCATTGACAAAAGATGACTGAATATAGACATTTGTATAATGTACCTTTAGTGGGAGCATAATCTTTAGATCAAGGACAACTTAACAGGTAAAGGGCTCATAATTCATTAAAATAGAGACACTATCTAGTTCATAACATGAAAAACTTAAACAATGTGGTATTTTAAGGATTCAAAGTTAATACTTTTTCTGTTTCCTTAAAATATGAATCTATTTAGATTTTGATGGATTGAGAGGCAGATGAAAGTGCTGGCTAAAAATTAAAAATAGTTAAGAAATTTATTTCCTGTTTTATCAGTTCCCAGAGCTTTTATGGGCATATCCATGTTAACATCTCTCTGATATTAAGTTTTGAGCAGATGGATGCCGTGAAAATTATTACTTCATTTAATAAGATAGATAGAAATAAAACTGTTTCTCCACTTGCGTCTTTTCTGTGAACATGTTCTGACTGTAAGTGTTATTAATACAGCGTTTGGGTATTTTAAGGAAGAAAATAAATGGAAATCTGTAATAATCTGAAATCCTATAGAATCTAGAGACCTTTCTTTTGATTATGCAATAGCATCTTACATCAGCGTGTTCTGGGAGTCATGGAATAAACATCAGGAACTTTGATAATTTGACATGCATTGATTTCATTTCATATAGCAATAGGGTCAATAAAAATAGCGAAGAAAATTCTGATAGAAAAAATGTAATAGACCAAAGCACAAAGAAGGTAGACATCCACAGTATTTTATCATATGTTAGATATTACTTCAAAATGTTTGTGTAAATGTGTGTAGTCAGACAACATTAGTTTATGCTTATTTAGTAAAAAAAATACAGGAAATCCAGTGCTGTGTGAAGTCTTTTTGGTATTCAGTATGTTGTGATTTACTTCTTACAGTGAAACAAATACATTTTTTTCTTATATCTGAGGCTAGGACTCTAACTCCTCAGTACTACTAAGGTGGAAAGGGGAATAATAGAATCTAAAAATTAGTAATAATTGCGCTATTTCTTAACCACTTTTGATAGGTTTTTAAACTCCCATTTATTTTAAAGACTTAAACTTGAGAGGAAAAAATATATTTGCCTTTGTAGATCTTCATGAACCTTATGACATCATAATGTTAAAATAGTGAAAGTTTGATGTTATATGTGCATGGATGAATGTACGTGTGAATTTTGTGTTTACTGTCGGCTCATCAGAATGTGCTAAGTTGCATGAGATGTGGTAATCCAGTTCTTTCATTGACTGTGTTTTTATTTTAAATAAGAAGAGGGTAGTTTTATGGGATGTACTCTTAATCTGAGATTCACTGCACAATGGCCTCTTAAATCACTGGCAGAACATTGGCATTTTATTTTTAATCAAAGAGTTTTTCTGTCCTAAGTTTAAAGGAATTTATGCACATGATTAAGCAATTTCTTGAATGAGGGCCTTCATTTTTACCAATAGGATACTTCATGTGAACAGTAGTCTGTGCACTGTAATTAAAATACATTATCAGATGTAGCTTAATTAATGTTAAAACAAAACAAATGCTTGATGCCTTCTTCAAGGACCTTAAAAAAAAAGCTTTCCTGCTATTCGTGATTTGTCATGTTGTGCCAATGTTGAAAATGAATGAATTATGTTGCTTGCCGTAGTGACAGATTCTTTTACCTGAAATGTTGTTCTGCATATATCACTTGTCTGAAACCAGTTGTTCATATGCTGGAGAAGTCCGTGTACATCTGGTATGCAAATTATTGTCTTTTAATCTGTGTATGAATACAGCAAGGTTAAGGTAACAGAGGTCTGAAAAAATTAACATTGCATTGTCTTAATTTTTGTCCGTGAAATTCTAATGTTTAAGAAATGACCATGTGATCTACCTGACAAGACTCTCGTATCTTCTTCCCCGGAGGCCAGTAGTAAAATTTCACTTGCATCAAATGGCAGGAGAACTATGTGATTGTTTGTATAGGTTGTTCTACAATCTTTGAAACATATTAGCAAATGCATAATTCACATTATTTCTTCTCTGAGATCTTAATCCTTCCAATACATGTTTAGTATATGTGTGTTGGTTTAGTATTTATATTTTGAGCCCAATAGCATTGCTAACATAGTGGTGTTTTTTTGTTTTTTTGGTTTTTTGTTTTCTTGTTTTTTTTTTCCTGTTTCTCCCCCCCCCCCCCCCCCCCCCCCCGCCCCGTTTTGGGTTTTTTTGGTTGGTTTTTTTTTTTTTTTTTTAATTAATCCAAGGGGAATTACGTTGATCAATTCAGTTTTACAAATCACAGAAACTGTTATTCCCATTGGTGATACATGTAGGCTCGATAAAGAGGCTGAAGTCTAAATAAACAGAACAGCTGAATTTCTGTTGCACTTGAAATCACGGTCCCTTTAGTTAAGGAATGGGACTTACCAGGTACGAGGATAGAGGACTTTGACATACATAGCCATTAATCTGGCACCTTCCAGGAAAACTGAAATTTTCTTCTATTGAAAGTTTAAAACATAAAGCAGGGGAAAAAAAAAAAACAAACCCAAATTAACTCTTTACTGAACACAGTATTTTTGAATTTTCAAAATGGATTTCAGCTTTTTGAAATAATTTCTTTTAGAAAAAACATACAAAATCCTGATTTGAAATGGACATTTTGAAACAGACATTTTAGAATTGTTTTTGGAATTGCATCCTTGCACAGGCTTATTGGAATAAATGAACCTCTCCTGATCATTGACTCTCAATGTTTAGAGGCTGAATTCTGGAACCGTAACATGTATTAGCTTTGATGCCTTTTCTTTTTTTTTTTTTCCCTTTTTTGGGTTTTTTTTGGTTTTTTTTTTTTAATATATATATTTACAGGACTTGGCAATATCTGAGAGACCTTGTTTTCATTTCTGGTCACCACCTCAGCAAACTAATCAATGAGGCATGAACTGCTATCTGCAGAGAAAGAAATGAAAAATAAACCAGAGATAATCCTTCAGTTAAAAGGTTATTCTGTGCGATAAAAGCTATTTTGTTAATTTATTTACTTACTGGTACTGTGAGATAAAGTGAGGGAACAATTAGGGAATTCTAGTTGAAAGGATTTAAAAGGGCAATGACGACTTAATATTTTATTTGATTGACAGTATAGTTACACAGTTTTTCTTAAACTAAAAAAAAAGGGTTTGGTGTGTCAAAATTGTTTGGTTCAATTAGTATTTTTCTGCTATTAGTATTTTTCTATCAATCAGATCTTCATGCTCACAAATATTAGTCAAACTGTATTTTATTGGTATATGGTAAATGGTTAAATTAGGATAATAAGTTGTTTGTTTCTATAAAGTAATATTGGTTTCCATATTTTATCCCTGTTTTTCATATTTTCATATTTCCCGGTCTTCAAAATGTTCTAAGATGCATAAAAATTTTGTTGGTGTTGACCTATATGTAATCTGGTAGAGCATATTTGTAATTTGAAGACTTATATATTATTCAGTTTGGTTTATTGAAACTAATTAAA
This sequence comes from Strigops habroptila, assembly GCF_004027225.2. NCBI lineage: Eukaryota > Metazoa > Chordata > Aves > Psittaciformes > Psittacidae > Strigops > Strigops habroptila. The sequence continues at coordinate 82,787,778 of NC_044278.2, forward strand.
AATAATTTTAATATTCAGATAGTTCAGATAATTCTGAATATAAACACCAAGTGTAAGAAAATAATTAGCAAAATTTGTAGTTAGTTCTGAATATAAACAACAAGTGTAAGAAAATAATTAGCAAAATTTGTATCTCTTGCAGCAATTTATTTTTTCCTTTAGCAGAAAAAAAAAAATCTTCGCAGTGTTCAAGTATGCATTTTGGGATGTACTTCTGTTTAGTTGCAAACAATATTATAATAAAATGAATAATTTGCGTACACATTTCTACTGATACACTGCTATTTTGAGAATCAGAGATACATAGGGATTATCAGTCTTTCTGCAAGTCTGTCAGGAGGGTTTGATCTGTGCTTGGTAAAAAGTAACACAGTGAGCAGCCCCTTCACCTTCTGGAAGTGGACAAGGCTTTGTAGCATCGTGTAGATGCAGAATAATCCACCTATAAGAGATTCAATCTGTAGTTCATGATACTTTACAACTTCTGTCATTTTACGGGTCTGAGGGGTCTCTTTGCCAAGAAATTTTCTGTTTCTCTTCTGGTTCTTCATCTTTTCCTCTGCATGAGGACTGGTCTTTGCTTTTATGTTCTACTTGGAGAGCTGGTTTTCACTCTGCTGTTCTCTCTCCCACTTCCATTGTCATGCAGCCCATTTTTTTTCCAGAACCATGAAATTGGCACATTTTTTTTTCTGTTTTTTCCCCCTAGCACAGGAACAGAAAATATATGTTGCTTGATTCTATTCTCTCTAATTTCTTCTGAATTGTAGAGACATGGACCAAGGTCTCGCAAGTTAGAAGCACTTTTTGCAAAGGTGGGTTGACTGTATCTTCTGTGAACTACCACGGGTATGAGACAATTCCCACAAAAATATAAGGGAGTCTTTCCTTTGGTTATAAAGAAAAGGGCTCATGACCACTATTGCCAGTGGTGGCACAGTAACGATGCTGGAAGGGTATCAAGCAAATCTTCTTTCATGCCAAATCCAGGCAGTGGAGACTCTAATAAATTCCTGTGCAATCTTTGCTCCATGCTCCAAGGCAGAGGCTCTTTCATGGTCTTGAGCTTGTGCTTCCAAGGGAAGCATTTCGGTTTTCCTTCTCTCTTTGCTTACTGCCTCCACCTCATAGAACTGGCTTACCTGCCACACATTACCATTTTCCGAAGAAGCGATAAACATAGAAGAGGCGGATCAGATGAGATAAGTTCAACTTGGCATAGTAGAAATGGATTGCCAAAAATCTGTCAAGTCAATTTAGAATTTCTGAAAAAAGGAAAGAAAATTGGAAGCTGGAGAAAAAAGCGCTAAACCGTGCTTAGAGGAAGAGAATTAGTATAGATGAAGGCTGGGAAACTTCAATGAAACAGGCACCTTCCAACCTAGTAGTCATTGGCTGCATTTCATAAAGCATCACTTCTCGCTCCTCCCTCCTTCATAAAGCATCTTTGTTTCCTATTTAAAATCTGTGGTTTTCATAACTTAATAATTCATATTGGCATCATTGTGTGTTAGGTGTTTTCCAAATACACTTAGGCCAGAAGCTGTTCTGAAGGCCTATTGTCTGACATGTCCAGACAAACAGGCTGCTAAAAGAAGATATTGCTGGTATGCCTGTATGCTCAAGATACTAACATTTAACATTTGCATTGCAGTAATAAACTACCGAATTTGCATCTCATTTTGCTAGTTTATGTTGTACTTTGTGCAATACAGGATTGCCTCTGTATATTGGGACGTTATTAGATGAAAATTCCTATGCATGTGCAGAGTAGAGAAGCTCTACAGTTTAAGGCTAATTTGACAAGTGTTTTCAGTGATGTGATTGCTGCTGCAGCTGCAAGCCAGCATTAAGCTTTAACATGTTCTCATTCTTCAACAAGTTTAAGTGAATATAACCGCCTCTTGGGCTAAAGTTTGCATTTTTCTTCTGCTCAGAGTGGCCACACACTGAACTTGATTGTAATCCAAAGAAAATTAAATTCCTATATGTAATTACTGTGAAGGATGTGGTACCTAATTACAGCATGTGTACTAAGTGTCTGCAGACTTAAGTGGAGTGGTCATCACTTTCTTTAAAAACATGGTTACGGAAAGAGAAGAAAGATAAGAATCATAGAATAGTGTAGGTTAGAAAAGACCCTTAAGATCATCAAGTCGAACTTTTAACCTGGCACTTCCATGTCCACCACTAAACCATGTCCCTAAAGCACCACATCTACACATCTTTTAAATACCTCCGGGATGGGAACTCAACGACTTCCCTGGGCAGCCTGTTCTAGTGCTCGGTAACTCTTTTTGTGAAGAGTTAAGAGGTGGAGACCCTCAGCTCTCCCGTTGCAACAGCTTAATGGTCAAAGTGGATGTGGGGCACCCACTGTGTAGTAGTAAGCTTGTGTGTCTGAGAAAATTCTATAGGTTGGTCAGCAAGACTAATACCACAAACATGCCACACTTACTCTGAGATAGGACATCCTCCATCCCTGTTGAAGCTATCCAGGTACATGGAAGGGAATGAAAGATTTCTTTGACAAGAGAAAAAATGTGTTGGTCTGTGTCGTGATGATAAGGGCTTTCACCTATAAGGTGAAAAGTTGAGGGCTAATGTGTGCTTAAGTAATGTTTTCATGTAAACTAAGCAAAGTCACAAGTAGCCAGAAATCCTTCTCTCAGATGAATAGTCTTACTGATGTTAGATTTATTTTTTTCTTTCTCATTGTAGTTTAGTAGATCTCTCAGTCTCTTTTTCAGTCTCAATATTATTATCCTGACCTGCCTACAGGATGATGAGTAGTTTTCTTTGTAACAAAGTAGGGTTATATCCCTCTGCTTGGATTGAGAAAGTCTTTCTGTCTGTGTATTTCACATTCTGGAAAAGTAGTCTATACTTTAAGCTATTGTATACAAGTTAGTGAGTGCTTTTTTCTGAAGTAGCTGTGTTAAAGGTGAGACCTGTAGCTGCCTAATAGTTAGGTGACATGGGCCTCTCTATACAGTGTAGCCACAAACACATCCCAAAAGTACTTTATGTCGTCTTAATGCAGGTGATTTAAAATAGAAGGGGATGAATAGATTTTGGAGGGTGTCTCTTGTTCTCCAGAGGAACATCATAAATGACTAACTTTGACCGAATACTTCTGGAAAAATTGGGCTAGTTTAAATTAATATTTCCCCTTACAACTTAAACAAAAAATAAAAAAATCAATGCCTGTAAATGAATTTTTTCATGCAATTACTAGAGTATGTTGTAATGAAACATTCACTATTTACAGACTGACTTCTTCATAACTTCAAAACATATTTTACTTTCTTTTTTCCTGGATACTTAAGTCCACAAGTGAGCTATTCAGGTTCCAAAATATAACTGTGTATCTGAAACAACATTACAATCTTTTCAGAACTGATGGGAAATAGTGCTACATCTGATACATTATTTATCAAGCTATGATTGCAGGAATAACAAATATCTTAATTAGTGGAATTAATCAGTTATGCCTTTATACATTAGTTGCCTGTAGTCCTCTATAAGAAAAAAAAAAGTTTCTTCTGTTATTCTGCCTTTTAAAAATGTGGTTATCATGCTCTCCTTCTTTTAAGCATTTAGAACAAAGTCCTGATAGTTTAATTACATGCCTTATTCAAATGCAGGATCATATGAACCTGTAATGGCTCAAATCATCTGTTTACTAATAATTCATCCAGTAGTGCTTTTTTCTGAAGGGAGAAGGGAAGGGAGAACCTTATCTGCAGTTTCACTTTGGTACAGTATTATAATTATAAAAGAATAACAATATAGTTGTACAGTCTGCTATTTAGTTCATGGTTTTTGGGTGCATTTAGGCTATTGAATTAATCTCACTTTTAAACAATAGAATATAATACTTTAATAGCTTGCCTCTGCACTGGCTTTGTAGGATGCTGAAATTAGTATTATAATGTACTGTGTATAGTTTCTGCTGAATCTGATTGCTTTAGCAGCAGTCAGTTTGATAGTATCAGGTTCCAGCTTGCATTGCTGGGTCAACATGGACCCAGGCCATTAAAGGAGAAGGGTTCAGGGAAAGTTCATTTCTATTGTTTTACCATGGTTACAAAACAGAAAAAAAAGGAGAAATCCTGCATTTGTAACATATTGCTTCCTTGGGCCCTGAAGGTAGTGTGATCTTTTTTTCATCTTAAATTGAACACAGAAATATAAACCTCCTGATTATCTGTAATGTAAACAAAGGAATATTTTGTGATCACTTTTAAAGTAAAACACAGATGTTCTGCATTGACTGCTGATGTCATTAAACAAAATGTTTGTATTCATTTAATTTGATCTTCCAAACTGCTAGCATTTAAATTTGTTACTAGGTCAATAGAAAAATTAAAACTTCATACCAGCTGTTGTAATACTGACTTTTGTTTACATAATTTTCACTTTAATTAACTCACAGTAAGCCCGTTGAAATAAGTATGTTTGCTTTTTCTTTAAAATATAACCTGTCCATTGAAGCATTTTCTTTTTAGTGTGGTTATAAAAGAAAGAAACATTTTCATGAAAAAGCATGATCTTAAATGTATCATATATGTTTTAACATTCACGGCAAGGTTGTAAACCACTTATGAGATACGATTATGAAAGGGTTTAGATCTTAAGATAGATGTGTTCATTACATATGTAAGAAAAAGAGAGAAAGCAGAAAGGAGTTTTCACAGCATCAGTATGTTTTACATGCGATCTGTTGAAGAAGGCTAATTCTAGAGCAATGAGTACTTCATATTGCTGAGATATTGCATGAGTACACAATGAGTAAATTGGATAATGGTTGCAATATAGAATAAAATTTGCTATCTGTACCAATATGAAAAAATTCTGTAAAGCAAACAATTGCACATTCTCTTAATGGAAAGATTTGCATGAAATCTGACTGAACTCTGAAGGCTGTGGCACAGCATAATCTTGAACAATACGTTCTTGTTTATAAAGGTCTTTATGTATAATTCCCATAAACCACTTTCTACATAAGTGAAGCTGTTGGTAGATCTGACTGTTCCATAAGTCAAAGAGACAGTGGCATTCAAGACAATGTTAGTTATGGAAACTAGCTTACAGGGATGAGTCTGTAATTGTTATTTTCCAGAGTTGCCTACCTCCATTATTATTAAATGTGATCTCATTAAGAAAAACAAATTTCACAATATGCTAAGCTGGGCCAGGATGAATGTGTATTTTAATTTAAGATCTTTGGGGAACATGCAGATAATATTGTTGACTTAGTATGTGTCATTAATCTTCCAAGATGGTGGTGCAAGCCACATGCTCTTAGGGTCTGTCTACCCAAAGATGTTTACAAGAGAGGTCTGTGGTCATTCAGAAGAGTCATCTCACTATACCATTGCTATTGACTGAATTGACATTTGAATCTTAACAATAATGTTGTCAAAGGAGGGAAGAAAAAAAAAAGGAAAATACATGATTGTTTGGCATATGTGAGAGGAAACTTTATAGGGTGCAAATGGGTACTAAGTAAACTCTACTATCCTTTGTTTACCCTTGACTACACTTCCAGGTTTGATATCCCTTAGCAAATGACACCTGTTTTTTCAGTTGACTATGGTGCTTTTTTTCTTTTTTAAATGATTGTGTTAATGTTACTGAGCCCACTAATCACCTGCCTTGCTAATCACCTGTAGGGATTGTAGTCTGTATGTACACATACTACAGAGAGATACACACACACGCATATGTGTATATGTCTTTGCATATAGAATCATACAGTTGTTTAGGTTGGAAAAGACCTTTAAGAACTTCGAATCCAACTGTTAAAATACCTCCAGGGATGGGGACTCAACCACTTCCCTGGGCAGCCTGTTCCAGTGCTTGACAACCCTTCTGGGGAGGGTATTTTTCCTAATATCCAATCCAGGCCTCCCCGGCACAGCTTGAGGCCATTTCCTCTTGTTCTAGTGCTTGTTACTTGGAGAAGAGACCAACTCCACCTTGCTACAACCTCCTTTCAGGTAGTTGTAGATTGTGATAAGGTCTCCCCTGAGACTCCGTTACTCCAGGCTAAACACCCCCAGTTCCTTCAGCTGCTCCACATAAGACCCTTTACCAGCTTTGTTGTCTTTATTTTGATACATTCCAGCACCTCGGTGTCTTTGTTGTAGTGAGGGGCCCAGAACTGAACACAGGATTCGAGGTGCAGCCTCACCAGTGCCCAGTACAGGGGGATGATCACTGCCCTGGCCCTGCTGGCCACACTATTGCTGATACAGGCCAGGATGCCGTTGGCCTTCTTGGCTGCCTGGGCACAAGCTGGCTCATGTTCATCTGGCTGTCGACCAACACCCCAAGGTCCTTTTCCACCGGGCAGCTTTCCAACTGCTCTTCCCCAAGCCTGAAATGTTGCATGGGGTTGTTGTGACCCAGGTGCGGGACCTGGCACTGAACCTTGTTGAACCTCATACAACTGGCCTTGGCCCAGTGATCCAGCTTTTCCAGCAGACCAACACTCCTGCCCAACTTGGTGTCATCGGCAAACTTACTGAGGATGCACTCAATCCCCTCATCTAGACTATCAATAAAGATATTAAACAGAACTGGTGCCAGTACTGAGCCCTGAGGAACACCACCTGTGAGTGGCCACCAACTGGATTTATCTTCATTCACCACCATCCTTCGGGCCCGACTATTCAGGATTTTTACCGAGCAAACAGTACACTCACCCAAGCCATGAGCAGCCAGTTTCTTCAGGAGAAGGCTCTGGGAAACTGTCAAAGGCTTTACTAAAGTCTGGGTGGGCAACATCCACAGCTTTTCAGTCATCCACTAGGCAGGACACCTTTTAATAGAAGGAGATCAGGTTAGTCAAGTAGGACCTCCTTTTCATAAGCCCATGCTGACTGGGCCTGATCACCTGGTTGTGCTGTATGTGCTGTGTGAGGGCACTCAAGATGATCTGCTCCATAACCCTCCCTGGCACTGAAGTCTGACTGACAGGCCTAGAGTTCCTAGTGATAAGCCTTACAGTTCTGTCATGATAGGCAGGCTGGAGATACTCGTCTTTCACCATTTAGTACTAGATGAAAGTGTCGCAGAAGTTACAGTTGACTTGTTAACATACTGTCCGTTTCTCTAGCTCACTTGAGTGATGCATAGTCTCACAACCCGTGGGGGAGAAGATCACAATCAGTCCCTACTAAAGATAATAAAATCTAGATTGAGTCGTCCTTTGCTTTAAAGTGCTTTGGGACCAGAACACCTATTGCCTTGGGAATATCAGCCTAGAGACTCCCTTGTCTGGACACTGTGGCACTTCATGGTCTACATATACTTATGTATGTATATATATAAATATATATACACACACACAAACATATATCTCACATAACAGTTACTGTGTGAGAGTGAATGTTTTTTCTAAGGACTAAATCTTTTAAGCCCAGGAGTCCAAAGCATGTCTTGTCATATTTTTTGTTCCACTTTCCAGGCTCCTTTTGTTTATCTAAGCCTGTATACTTGGAATATACAAGTATATTTAAAAACTGTATATATTAAAAAACTGTAAAACTTTTCTCACTTTTAAAAGACAGTATAAATGAGAAAGCATCATTAAAAACATATTATATGTTGCCACTTTATTCAATTCTATTAAAACTGAATATATCTGATATCCAGGTCAAAATTTAGTGAAGGATAATTGTTTGTGACAAGATTCATCTAATTTGCCATTTTATTGCAGTACCTTCTTCCTAAAATATTGTTAAACTTCTAGAAAAAATGCATGAGCTCAGTGTCCAGTTCAAGATTGGGTGTGCTTTTGTATCGGAAAGCTTTGAAGTAGTGAAGACATCACTCTGACCTTCGGCCAAGCACGTAACCAAGCAAGTTTCTGATCAGGGTAATGTCTAATTTAATTCCTGTTCTCTAAAAGCGATAGTCTTCTGCTGATTATGTTTTTTTTCGCTAAGAACTTGATCCATTACCACAGAAAAAAGCCCAGTTCTGCCAGAACTTCTTATTAACAGCATGTGGTTTGGTTAAGTAGGTGTTTCTGTGATATCATATTTAGTACTGGAGTGAAGCTTGAAACTGCAAATCCTAATTTGAAGTCTTAAGCAAGCAGAATATCCTAGGGAAAGCATTTGCATTGGTGAAAATGTCCCACTTAGTTTGAACCATGATACCTTGATCAGCGTTTACAACATCTTACATTCAGAGATCACCAGCCAGAACAAAATCAGGTGAAAAAACTTTTGGACTAATTTATTCGATGATTTTGGATTATTTTTCATTTCCAAGCCCTTAACTCAAGTTTTGAAGCTAAAGCTTTCAGAAAAGTAGAAAATATAAAGAATCAAAATATAGTTGTGAATTGGCACCTGCTTTAACTCTTGTCTAACTTGAATGGGCATGGAAAGAAAATCTGTTTGTAATTATTATGATTAATTTGTATTTCATTATCATCTTAACATTCAGTCAGGATTTGAGCTTATTGTGCTACAAGCTATAAGGACAGAGCCAAAAGATAGTTCTGTATGCATGTTACGTATGGAGTTGTTCCAGGCACAGAGCATGCCAGTCAAACATCATATGGATGTATATACTGGCCAGCTGTAGTATGCCTTAGAAGAGTGTGCTGCAAGTCTGTGGTGCCATTTTGACCATCTTGGAAGTCATACTCCTAAAATAAAAATCTCTTATATGAAATTCTGCTCTCTGTATCCTATGCTGCTGAAGATGTGAAGTTCATAAAAGGAAGGATGAATTGATTTAATTCAAGATGAGAATACATGTACAAGCATTGCAATAACATGATGGATTTGGTCTTTTATTTTGGGGGTTCTTTGTTTTGGCTAATGTGAGATGTTTTTGAGAAACACAGATCTTTTCAAACACAGAGCAACAGTAGTTTAAATTTATTTCAAAGTCTAATATCTTTACTTCATAATGACTTTGGACATGGGAGGTAGAGGGACTAGAACATGTATAAGTTTTCTAGTCACAGCGTAAATACAGAGCAGATCCGTAATTAGGCATGTTAAAATACATATTAAAATAAACTTCTCAATAACTGATTTATGGCTTTCTATAGAGTAGATCCTTTGTTATCTTTGATATCTTCCTATGCAACTCTATTGTATAAAGATTGCAAATGGAATAACCAGTATTTCAAAGAATTATGAATAATAATAAAAAAATCTTATCAGAAGTAGATACATTTGTCAACTCTGTTATCTAAAACCACACCACTTAACAGAAATGACTGATCAACTTTTCAGAGTTTTCCTAGGATAACACATTAGTAGCAAACTTATTTCTGATAGGCAAACTTTACCTAAGATAGTTATAGGACAGCTTTGAGCACTGGCTGTGTTTCAGGCCTGCAGATAACATACCTACAAACACTAACGGTTACGGTGATATAATGCTTGATATAGCTTGATAGCACTGCACTGAATGACTTCTAAGTTGTTGAAAGGATAACGGAAGTGTCTTTGGTTGCATCACTGTAGTATTTCCACTTGGACCAATACTACTGTCTGTCTTTTTTTTTTTTCCTTCCTTCTATTTTTTTAGGACTTGGGACTCTTGGATTGGTATTCTGTATCATCCAAATTATTCTAGTTCTACTGTTTAGGAGGGGAAACTGCTGCTATTCATATGGTTATGGATGTTGCTCTGCAAAGAAAATGGGAGGTTGAATTTGACTGATTGTTTCTGTTCCTTGCCTTGCACAAGGGAAATATAATACAAGGCTGCATCTAGACTTACAAAGTTGGAACACTGTAGTGCACCTGGGATCTGAATTTCACAAGAAGATTTTGTGGAACTGGGTACACAGGGTTTTCACTATGAGTTTGTATTTTGCTCTGTTTCGGAATTACAACTAGAGTATACACAAGGATTTACTATTTAAAGGGTATTTACAAGGGCAATCACCTCTCTTGTATCTCTTGGTCCACATGGGGTGTAAGTGATGAGCATTGTGCTGGGGGTTGCACAAACCCATTGCTATATTGATAGCTGGTTTCTGTCCCAAACAAGGTCTGAATGACAGAAATGAAACTCATGCTGCACATATTCTTTAACTTTTAGCTACTGGTATCAGATAGGAGTGCAGTCAGTCAGAGAGTAGACTCATTTCACCAGTGTTACTTGCACAGTGCTGCCCAACATAAATCTCTCACTCTGACTCTAGATACTGCCTGCTCAAAGAAACCTGTAATTTTTAATGCTAAGCTCTCATCTAGTAGATTTATTCATAGAATTGTGTTTATTCATATGTACAAACCACCATATTGAAAGTTTTAAATTCTAGATTTTAATGAATACTTAATTGTTACCATCAATCTGTGTTACATCAGCTGTTTGGTTATAGCTGTACAGACTAACGGAGAGTCTTTTCAGTATTTCATATCACCACAGTTACTCTCAAATGTACAATAAAAGTCACTTTCAAGCTTTTATTTAGGTGGTTCCAGCAATTCTTTGGAAGTGTATGGTTAATGAGTGTGGGTTTTCAGAATTAAAAATAAGGTGAATAAAGGGCAGTGAACATTAACCACAGTCTCTGGCAGAAGCTAGAATAAAATTTTTCATTTTGAGTATAAATAGTTTTTTAAAGGGCAAAGGGTTTAAGATGTAGGCAGCTTCATTAAAAAGGTGACAGTTCACTTGTTTCAGCATTTCATGCAAAGAATTGTGGCCAATTAAGTGACGAGTGCATTCATATGTTCCAGTGGATACACTTACATGATAGGACTCCATTATTAACTGTTATGAATAAGAGTAGCATATTAATTAACAAACTGCCAGGAGAACCAGAATATTTTCAGAAGATACTTACTTTGAATAGTACAAAGTTGTTTTTTTAGTTTTGTTTTGTTTTGTTTTTTTCTTATTTGAGCTTAAATAAGCATTGAAATGTTTATGTATCTCAAATTTAATATAGGTGGTAATAAACCCCAGCTCTGTGACCCCTTGAGCAATGGTGTGTATGTTTATTATGTAGGTGTTTTTTCTTGTTGTGTTTCTGGTTTTTTTTTTTAGATGGCTCTCAAAATGGCAGCTGCTGCCCAGTATGTCCTACTGGAAAACAAACCAGATGTTATTTTTCTAAATGAGTTAAACAAAAATTTCTTAAACAAAGATACTTATGTTATATATGTGTGGTTATATACATGTTCAAAAGAGGAGTGTGTTATTATATTCCTAATTCTGCTTTGAGTCTAATTGGTTATTTGTACATGTAATTATCTGATTTATGTTCACAAATTCGTAATTACATGTGCAAGTTATATGCAGAGATGAATGCAGATGGTTTGAAAACAAGCCTTGAAGCAGGACTGTTCATTCCAACTAAAGTTCATACATTTAAATCATTGTTTCAGGCCATATGCAGACTCTAACAGACATAACCACATCAGTTACACTTGCTTGACATTAGGAATCATCTCAGCAACTTGAAACTTTTTTTGAAAAATGAAAGCTTAAAATTCTTTTAGATTGTGTCATTCTGGATCAAACCTGCCTTTCTGACCTATTCGCTCCATGCTTGACATTTTTATAATATACATAGTAGATGTTGTTTTGAGAGGATGTTTTTAGAATTAAAAGCCTAAGAAAAGATGAAAACAGTTGAGGAAAAAATAGGCTTTGCATCTGTTATAGTTTGGGGTTTCATGTGGGTGAATAACACTGTTAGAAGGAATCATTTAGCTTGCATATTTAAATTATAGGGTTAGGGTTTCTGCTGTAAGGTTGAGTGAAATGGGAAAGGCATCTGTTATAACTCGACAGAAAGAGCCTTTGTGGGAAGCGTGCACTTTAGGTCACTGCTTTTTGTAGTTCTTTTGTAGTTGCAGGAATTATTCTGAAAAGAAAGCAATGTAAATAGAGGAAGTAAATATGATTTTGCAAGGTTTTATGGTTGGTATTTCCAGTATTCCTAAAAAAGTTTCTTCAGGATTCCAGTGCTGAGATTTCTACTTCTGTTGGATATTACAAGTACACTTTCTGACGCAATGTTTATAGCAAGTAAAAAATCTATCAATATGGTTTGAATTTATGCATGAGTTCTGTTTAATAATTGCATTTCATTGTTCTTTCAGACTTATTTTCTACTCTAGCTTCTATAGCTGTCACCATCAGAGGCTTGTTTTTCAGTTATTACATAATCACGAGAGCCGACATACTTAAGTGTTTGAAGAACTTTCAGGCAGATCTAGTGTTTCAGCTAGTTAGATGAAGCAGTGAACTTTCTGGCTTAATTTACTTCTGACATCATAATTCTGCCACCCAACAGAATTAGGTTAATTTCTTATCTGTTTTTCCCTTTCCAATAGATGACTTGCAGATCTCAATTCCATTAAAAGACAGTCACATTTCAGTAATATTTTAAACTTATGTACAATCACAGCTGTATTCAAATCTGGTACTGTAATTTACTTCAGTAACGGTGGGATTTCTAACTGTTTTTATTTCCTTTCTTGACCTTCAGGTCACTCATATATTCAAGTAGTATGGTCAGACAGGTAGAATCTTTTTCTTAGATTCTTTCATTGTGTTTGTAGTGGAACTTCAGCCATCAAGTAAGAGCTGGCAGGTGTTGCTGTAGTATATATTCTATATATTCTTGCACTCTTGTACCTTATCTTTTGTACTGTTGCATCAAGAATATTCCTGATCTTGCTGAAAAGCAGAGTGATTTGGGCTGTAGTGTTGAGGAAGATGGAAATGACATGATAATTACATGACTGGTCTGTTAGGAAAAGAAATGATTCACCAAGATCTTCTCTACCCCTCAAAAAACCCTTAGGATCCTAATACTAACCAGTGCTTGTGTATTACTGGGGTAAGATGGCTTTGGAATGGGATATGGAGAGCAATATATTTTGTTCCATTTAACTTAATTATTTGGACCACTGATAAACTGGTACCGCGTTTCTGACCAAATATCACTTTTTGGCCATTTTGGTTCAAAAATAGCAGTAAAGTGTTCTGTTAGTGAAATGCAGTAATATTTTATCAGCATGCTTTCTCCACTACTTGCTTGTATAACATGCTGTAATTCTTTTGATCATTAATATACTCCTTTGTGAAGATTTTTAAACAGATCTTTGTACTGCTGTCTCAGTAAGTCCTTCTAATATATCATGAGTTCAGCACTAATTGCGTGAGAACATTTTCTGCTTAACTGTGAGAAGAAAAATAAATTTAAGGTAATTGCACTGAAAGTTTTATTGTTTTGTACAAGTAAATAGGACATGGTGTGATTTCTAATGTTTGTTTTAGTAACTGCCAAAATAGATATATGCCCAGTCTTGGAACTGCATTCTTTTACTTTGTTTTTGAGTGGGAGTAGAAGGGGAAAACTTTAAATAGTAAAGTATAAGGTTTAGATCAATGTACTTTGTCATTTTTGTGCCTTTAAAGTGTTAATTCAGTGCATTAGAAATATTTATGAAGGTTACCTTGGCAAGCAAATGTTTTACAACTAAAGGAATTAAATTACACAAAAGGTTTAGTCAGGCTTCTTAGACCTTATTTTTCAGAAATGACACACCCTTGGCTCACGTCTTATTAGTGTGAAGGCTGCATGTGTGACACTGAGAGCAGCACGGAAGCTAAAACCAGAAATACTATGTATACCATGAGAGAAAAGTCCACTGAGTTTGGTTACAGGTTGTCAGAGGGCATCGCTGGCTTTGCATTAAGTCAGCAAGTAGCCTCAGACTGTGACATCCTCAGCCCTTTTGCAGTGGTCATCTTACGGTGAGCACAATAATAACCACTACCAGCAGTGGTTCACTTAAATTTCATTCAGCTGGCTTCTTTGAGGTCAAAAATACTGCGTCAGGCTTTGAAGCACTGTGAGGGGAGGTAGAACAACTGAGAAATAAAGCCTGGGTTTTCAATATGTACCTAAATGAGACACATAAATGCTGATGTAGCTAAAATTGATATTGATATTCAAAGCTGTTCTAAGCAGTTCTAAGAACATAAAAAATACATTAAATAAATACACCAAATGCTTGTTACAGATTTGCTGCCTATCACCTCCGGAGTGTAGCTCTCCCTGCCACCCTCCAGTGTTACTGATTATAAAACTGCTTGGCCAATGGTAGCTTCATTACATCATGTTTGCTCAGTTTCAAATGAGGACAATATTTCTGTGCACTTGTTCTGTGTAACTTGTTCATAGACAAGGTTAAAAATAAAACTGTAAATGTAGAACACCGGCCCTGAAAATAATTAGTTTGGGCTAGAAAGGCTGTTTGACTTCTTACAGCTGGTCAGAGTTGCTCTTTTCTTTAGGAGTACTTCATGTATTGAATATAATTTTAAAGCGTGAAACTTTGTTTGTCTAGAATTAATTTTGCACAATTATTCCTCAAAGCCAGGACATAACAAAGATAAAGCACATTATTATCTCAACTTTGTTACACACTCTTTTCGTTTTATAGTAAATGTTTTGCCATGCAATCAGTCATCTGTAAAGTGCTAATAACAGACTCTGAGAGGTATATATGACTCATGAAGAATTTCAGCTGTTTTGGAACCAATACCTTCCTTGGTGCTCAGAGTTCTAACAGAAGTCAGTGGGAGGTCTAAGTGTCTGAGGCTTTCAGGGATGAGACCCTAAATTTTAAAGTTATGGCTGTCTTCTGGCAGATAGTGAAAAGAGATGAATGAAAATCCACTTACTTTTAAATCCTGTAGGTAAACCCATACCTATTCTCCCTTCACCTCTTTCCATGTGATTGTACAGGACCAGATCTTCTGCTGATTATGTCTGCTTTTAATTGTTTTCCACTATCAGAGTGATTTCTAGAAGCAAGCTCATACTTTGATAGTATAGTCAGAGGTGTATAAAACTTTAGAAGTATAATCAAAGCACAACATTTTAGCTGATAATAACTCCGGATTCTTCCATTTTTTTTTATTTAATTCAGCCATCTGTTGTCTAGATTCAGTAACACAGGAAGGATGTAAGACTAATACATGTTGATCGAAAGACCAAAAAAGAACTACTTTGGAGAAGTTGTATTTTAGGGCAATATACTGTCAATTATTTCTCATGTTTTGTACCTTTCATGCCAGTCAGTGTGGAAGACATATGCATCCTTTACTTCAAAGCTGAAAATGCTAGAGCCGTAGTATTCCTAGAAGTATTTATGAAAGTTGAAGGGATGAAACACAAATCTGACCACAAATTGATGGATTTATTTTTCAGTGGTTCTAGAAAGTGTTCTGAATATCTAATAGCTGATGCTAATGAAGAAAATATTTCCCTCCCTTCTTTAGAATTTCAACATTCACCAGTCTGCATGTTTGGTTCCCCTTTCTCATAATGGTATATTGTAATTGTAAATCATGGTAACTGTCTAAAAAGCACAAAGCTGAGTTGTCTGAGGGAGTGTCTTCTGAGCCCTGAAAAAAGTCAGCACATTTTGATACAAGGCTTACAGAAGCCTATATAAGGCAGACAAATTTTGAGGGAGCGAAATGCATTTAGGTGCTCCACTTTGAAAACAGAGGACTAAGTAATATGTGGTCGTGTAGGAAGTTTTCTTTTTTATTCTGCAGCATATGTTAAGATACTCATGCATGAAAACTTCAATTTTAGAAGGCAAAATATCTAACAACTTCCATATTTGTATTTCTAAAAGCAGAAAGAGTGTCAAAATGTCTGTGGCATATCCCTTTTAATGGGTAGACGAGGAACTGGTACCTTCCCTTTGACTTCTCCACAGGTCCTTAAAACAGTTAATCATTGTGGTTTCCTTGAATCTTTGTTGAAATTGCCAAATTTCTGCTCTCTCTAATTAATCTTCAAAGAATGAAACATTAAGAGATGAAGACCAGCTATGATTTCCAGATGTAGGTCTGTTTCTTCTAGCGTCTTCTTGCGGAGTCCCAAAAGATTCCTTGATTTCTCAGTACTATGACCCCAGGTATTCACAAGACTTATATTGGCTTTTTGTGTTTTGGCACTTCAGCCTGTTTATCTTAGCTCTAAAAAAATTCAAACGGCAGTCATTTTCAAAATCAAAGTGGGTCTGCTTTGAGTAGTTTACCCATTGAGATAATTAGCATTACCTTAAGGAGTTAGATGGGTCTTCAGAAGAATCAGTGGTGTTCTTCCAATAATTTTATTTACACAAAAGACAGAATCTTAGAATATCTTTTACATCTTTATAAATGCTTACATATAAAATATAAATTTGAGTAAAAAAATTCTTATCAACAGTTTTTAAATGATGATTTTTTGTGTTTCCATGACATCAACTAGAAGAATAACTTATACTGCTTTGGTGCTTAAATATATCTTTTGCATAACAAATCAACCCATAGCTATTTAAATTGGTTTTTTTTCTTTTCATACTGAAAACAAATCTACATCTGATACGAAATAGGAATGTGGGTACTTTGAAGCAGTCTCTTGTCTTGGAATGAAAGTCGACATGTCCTAATGTAAAAATAAATAGGTCTTTACACAAGTTTAGGAAAAATACCAACAAAATGATCCAGTAAGCTGTTTTTATCATCTGTTTATGATAGTTAAACACATTTGCTATGCTTTTAGTGGTTTTTTTTAAGAGTTTATCATAAGGCTATAAAAATGCTAATGAACTACAAAACAATATGGAAGTTTTCAAATAGAATCAAAGTTAGTATTTTTTAAAGTAATTTTTACAAACCATTTATTCCGTAAGTCTGGTAATGATTCATACAAAATTCTTGCAATTTGCATAGTTTGAAAACAGTTCTTATAAAATGGTAGTATTTCAAGTTAGGAATTTCGTTAAGGAAACAAGTACATAATATAAATAAAAAATTAAGACAATTATTGTTACTTAATCAGTTATTGGGGACAATCAAATTTACTAATTTTGATTGTGTATTGCATAGTCTGCCATGACTCTAAATCAGAGCTTCCAGACCTTAAGAAGTAATTCTTAATGTGTCTTAATGTGTTTTTCTGCCTTTTCATAAGGAACAAACGTTTCTCAAATACATAAATGCCATTTTATAGTAAACCGTGATTAGTGCTTTGTCTTTTAAAAATTATATCAGAATGAAAAAGCTTTACTTCTCAGAAATTTCACTTAAATATTCTTAGTTGAATTGGAATTGGGAGTTTAGGACTTCATGAAAACCCTTACTTGATAAAGTTTGAGATAAATCGTGGGGTAGAGTTGGGCTCTACCCTGGGCTAACTGGGGCTCCTTTATGGTTTTGAAGGTGACAGGCCTTTTGTATAGAGCAGTGTGATCAGTTTGATTGTAGAAGGCAACCAAGGAATTTTGTCTTGGATATTTCAATGTCACTTTACAATTTTGTTCCATGGGTATCTTCTCTTAGGCTTTGAAAAGGGGTGGTTTTATTCCTTAAAAATCAAAGACAAAAGCATTCAGGCTTCACCATGGGTATATTTGGTAGAAAGCATCAAAAAGAGTCTTTGCAGGCATGGACTTCTTGGTTTTCTAAGACTTGGAAGCCATCAGTAGGTTGCGCATTATGCCATGGCACCCTGCTTGTGTTTTTTATGCTGTTGTCAGGCTCTTGCATACTCATATCGCAGCAGTGATTTGAGAAGAGTGGATCATCATAGGTATTTAAATTAAGCCATTAAAGTTTTCATACATTGTGGCATTTTTTTGGTGGGTGAATATATTATAAACACTCCATTTAAATCAGATAATTTTTGACTATAATGTTTTTATCAGTTTTATGTGTATTCATGGTATGTTTATTTTTATTGTAACTCACAAAAGAAATTTCAGAGAAAAAAGGAAGATGCTGAATTTGGTTCTGTGAGCTGGAATAAGACAATATTATTTTTCTACAACTTTTTTCTTGTAGTTGTGAACATGCAACACTTCTGTTTGTAGTCAAGAAAGTCAAAAATCCCAAACCAATCAAAGAAATTATCAAGCTTATAATTTTAATAATGACCTTAGCTCAGGACATTAAGTTGGGAATTAATGATCAGTTAAGGTTAATGACTCAATGCCTTGAGTCATTAAACTCCAAGAAAATGCCCTGTACATTGATTGTTTTTGGTTTATTAAAGGTACGTTATAGAAGTTGCAAAAAAAAAAGGGTATTTCCAAACACAAAGGGAAAGAATATGAACAGAAAACAGAGATATTTTAGTATCTGCCTCCTTCTGCAGCCCCAGCATAGCTAAAAATGCCATATCCTTATTAGAATTTTGTAAGTGTGAGGACTTAAAGGGCAAAATCTTTCAGAGCCACCTTTCTTTCTTTCTTATTTTGAAACAAACGAAGAACCTCAAATGTTTGGCAAAGCATAGGTTAACACTGCAGTGCTAGGACTGCACATCACCTTTTTCTGTGAAGTTATTCCACAATGTCCCCTAAATAAGCAGTTATAGGATACTGCAGTAGTACAATGCTGTGATCTGTACATAAGAATACAAGCCTTTGGATATATGTCATACGTAGCAGGTACATATTTGCATGTAAGTGGGTAATAAGTATTTTCATTGTAATCTGTATCTAATTTGTATGCTACTTACACAGTCCGGGAGACGGGAAGTTGTGTATGAGAGCATTTAACAGATAAGGAGTGCTTAAACCTGAAGCCCTTTATTTTTCCGTACTGGGCAGATGTAAGCTTAACAAT
>NC_044278.2:82808922-82851422 GCF_004027225.2 Strigops habroptila
AAAAGAGGGAGACAGGAAAAAACCCCTTGTCAACAGTATCGTTTGGGGTTTTGTGTTACAGTTAATATGTAAGAGCAGATCACCTCAACATAATATCTTCTGGGGATTTTTTTGCAATTTTTTTTTACTCTAAGAAAGCAGCTTAAAACCACAACTAATGCCTAAAGTATCCAGTTCCTCTCTAGTCCTTTAAAGCTGGTCATAACAAGTTAACGATAAAAATACATGGTACTGAAAACACAGATCCAATTTCTTAAAATATCAGCCCACAAAACCAGATGTAGATCTTTTTAAAATGATAATTAAAAAAAAAAGAAAACAATTCAAAATTAAGGAAATAGGCATATGTAAGATTATCATTCATCAAATCCTTTTAGGATGGTGGTGCTTTGTGAGTCTCTGGCAAAACAAGAAAGGTTTAAATGAAATCGCCATGAAGTTTGAGTTGGTTTCACAGTACATGGCTTAGGTTAAGTACATGGCTTTGCTTAAGCAAGAGAAGGGGTGAGCATGATTTTTTTCCCATTGTGGTGATGTTGAGTCTCAAACAGCATGAAAAATGCGAACATTGACACTGTTTGAAGCATGCTCTAGTGTTCCACAGAGTATGACTCAGCAAAGGTAGGGAGCAGTGTTACATGACTCTCATTCCAGCATTTTGTAGACAGATAGGCATAAAAATAGGCTTAAAAACTGTATGTGTTCAAAACAATGAATAGTGCATATGCATTGTGAATAAGAACAAAAGCTACTATAAGAGCCCTACCATCTCTATATTGCTGTGACTGCAATAGATGATGTAGGTGCCGTTATGTGCTACCGTTTTAGTTGATACTACAAAATTCTTGCCACTGTGAACGTTTTCCTCCAGTTTTTCACTATATACTTGTAGAACCACAGAATAGTTGAGGTTGGCAGGCATCACTGGAGATCATCTGGTCCAACCTCCTCTGTTCAAAGTAGGGTCTTTGTTGGTTTTTCAGAAGGAGGTTGTTCAGGGCTGCATGCAATTGAAGTTTGAATATCTTCAAGAATGGAGACTCCACAGCATCTCTTTTCAACTTGTTCCAGTGTTCAGCTACTCTCAAAATAAAATATTGTTTCCTACTTTTCAATGGAATTTTGTGTATTTCAATTTTTGTCTGTTGGGCAACACTGAAAAGTCTGGCTCCATCTTTACTTGGTCCCCATCAGGTACTCGTACATATTGATAAGATCCACCCCCCAAGCCTTTCGAGGTTGAGCAGTCCTGGTTCTTTCAGCCTCTCTTCCTATGTCAGGTGCTCCAACTCCTTAATCATCTTTGCGGATGTAAGATGACTCTTTGAGAAGTTTATGAAGTTTGAATTTCCTGTTTGGATCCAGCTCTAAGCAGAAAAATATCAAAGTACTAAATTGTTAAGTGCTCTTCCCCTCCCTTCTCTCTTTCTTTTTTTGGTAACAAATTCTTCTTTTTAAGCTTTCTGATTGATTTAATAATCTGAGTATAATAACTAGCTTTCCTTCCTGCCTACAAAAGAGTAGAAGTGATCACACAAACAATTACGTGCCATTTAATGCTCTTTAAGTATCAGAGATCTGCAATTACTAGGTATGTCTAAGATATACAATGCTGTGATTTAACATAGTGAAAATTTTCCTCTTTCTGAATTCTGCCATATACTACAGAAATACACGTTTGAAGGTGGAAACCCTGCTTTCTAAAGGGGCTGGTTCTTCATGCATTGTTTATGTGTGCGAATAATACTGGTACAAAACCATATGCTGAGACTTCTCATGAAATGCCATGATTGTATATTTTTGTAGGAGGCCAAGTTAAGGAACTCTTAAAAATCTGCTCTGTTACTGGTCCAATCTGAAAACCCGTGCAGAGAATGTTGCATCATCACTTAGAATGAATTTGCTTTAGAGAGCATGAATTTAGGAAGCACAAATGGAAGAAGTGAGGGTCACCTCTTGGGTGATACTCTGTCTGTTTTATCACAAGATTCATGAATACTACCCACAATTGCTGGTCTACCCACTGTCTTTCATTAGGGTGAGTTTACAGAATGTTACAAAGTTTAGAAAAGACTGGTCAGCTGACAAAAGACAGTCTTATGTTTATTAAAATAAATGTAGGACCCTTGAAGGTGTGACAAAATGAGAAATATGTAGCAACAGGAAATGAAGAGCTTCTTGAATTGTCCAGAGAGTTAAAATCTGTTTGTGTTACAAGTGATGTAGTCAGAAGAAAGAACAGTTTGGTGTAGGTTCAGACAGGTGTACTGACTTTTCAGGCTTATCTGGATAACACCGTGAAGCCCTTCAAAAGCTAGGTGGCTCATCGTGGTTAACTTCGGTCTGCAGATCTCTGTGTATCGCAGATCTTTTCTTGGCTAATGTGCTTAGAAGGCTTCAAAAGTTGTCTAAAGTTGAAATGGTAGACAACTGTGATTAATCAGAAAAGCAGTGCTGTAATTCCTGTGTATGATACACATTGTGCTCTGTATTTTGTGTCTGTAGTTTTTATATAACATATAAGATTATACTCCCTTTTTTTTTCACACAACCTTTGAAAAGCAATTCTCTTCATTTTTATTTGTTTGGTAATTATTCTTAAGTATTTTAGGGTTTGAAACTGTTTTGTAAAGCTCCTGACTTAATTCTTCTGCAGCTTGGCCTACTGAGTCTATAAGGTACAGGCAATGAAACAAACTACAAAACTCTTGTACTTATTTCAGGAGCTGCAACTCTCTCTCAAAGATAAAATGTGAATATAAAGTGCTTTTGGAACTCACTATTATAGGGCATGATAAGAATACTACTTTGCATATCTATATATGTATATACATGTATCTTGGTCAGTTAAAAAAAGTAATTTCAAAGCACCTTACATGTTGAATTTATTATGTTGAATTATATAATTTTATATGAAATTAATCTCAGTAATTATTGTTGCTGTTACTACTATTTTGAACAGATTTGCTTTACGATAGGTACTTCTGGCCATCTATTCCGTATTTGATACCAGACTCATCTTTTCCAGTGTAAAGATATGAAGCTTCCTCTGAAATGTTTCATATGTGTGAATTATAACTACTTTCCTGTATTAAACTCTTGTTCTGTTTTTTTAACTCTTCTTATGTGATAATCTGAAGATGTAATTTCTAATCTCATCCTTATTTTCTCTCTTGCTGTGTGCCTGAATCAATAAAAGTGTATTCCAGCTTCCATCCAGTACAAAATTCTTTGATCCACAAAGCATTTTTGTGAGGGGTTAGAGTAAGGAGGGAACTGAAAGGTTTTGTATAGATTATTTGAGCTTGGAGGACAAAATGGAGTTCACAGATGCAGCTGTTGATAAAGTGTGGCAACATTTCTGCTAAAGTAGAAGATGGAATTATTTGGTGTTTAAAGAAAGATTAATCACTAAAATAATTTCATTTTCTCTGGCTCACAGTTATTGATGTTGTATTAGGCAGAACTGAAAGAATGCTTAAAATATAATTATAATTGTTATTATATCCACCTTATATTGGATATTGCCAAGAAACAAAATCTGCAGTTGGAAGGATTTTCTCCTGGTAGACTAAGTCCTGTAAGGTTTTAAGAATGTATTTAACTTACTGTAGTGAATAGAGTTGATTTCAATGAGTATTCTAGGGACTAGAAATTAAAAGTTTGATTTACATACTTAGCAATTTTGAGAAACGAACCTATTCAGTTATTTATTTTACAAAGTGTGTACATTTTGTGATCCTGTGTTGGTTAAAAAGATAGTCATTAATAAAATTGAGTGGCTATTGCTTACTTCTTTGAAAATGCAGTCCATGTTAACAACACAGTGTTTTGGTTAGTAGTGTTTAATCATTTTTAACGTTGGCATTGCTTTTGTTTTGTGTTATAGGATGATATGCTGTTTATTGGTTGGGACTGAGCTAACTTATTGTAAAAATAAGCAACAGAGTCCTGCTTTCAGAGTGATAAACTGTAACCTAATTCAAGAAACTGAATCAGATTACACAAACATTTTTGCACTTCATTAAGGAAGTAGTCATTATAATTAATGTGAAAGCTTCTATGGTTCACCAGTTGATGTATCAGTGGGAAGATACACTGACTCAACTCTGTAAATACATTATTTCATAGTTCTTAAAATCATAATTAAGGTGTAATTCAGGCCACCTGTCCTCTTCTGAAAACACTGTCATAACGTTGTGATATAATCATCCTGTTGAAAGGCTAGCTATCTTCTACTTTATCAGAAGAGACACTGTCACTGAAAATCAGTTCTGGAGGCTCACTAGTTTAAGTTCCAGTGAGTCCCTTATATTCACTGATTAATAATTAAGTTGGTTTTCCATGTAGCCACAAATTTTATAAAAATCCCCAAATCGAGTAATTGTTTTAGCAACTACTATGGTAAGAATACAAGGCACAGTGGGAACTTGAGTGCTTAGCTGTATAATCTCAGCCATATGAAAATGCATTATTTTCTGAAGACATAGAGAACCTTTTCTTATTAAGAAGTTTTAATCAGTAAAAACTTGTATATTTTGCAGTATTATACCATGCAACACTACATATATTCAAAGCCTACAGGATTCTGATGGAAGACTGTTCAGGTCGAGAGTCAAACCTCATGCAGGTTCACCCACTGCCTTGTTGAAAAGAATCCCTGGACTGAACTGTTTCCAGAAATGCTCCCAGCTTTTTTGATATAAAGGAAACAAGCTGGTTCACTTCAAAAGAGACTCTGGCATTAAATATTTAAGCAGTGAGGATAGTCAGGTATCTTGATACTCTCAAGGTACTCAAAAAGACAGGAGTGAAGTTATTTTACAGTGTAGTTATAAGCAAGTGAGTCTTCTACTTACATTTTGTGACTACTCATTTAGTGTTAGGTTGTGATGTGCACAGATTTACTCCTCCTCAGTGGAAAAAATCTGAGATAAGAATTTTTTGTTTCTTCCTGGATCACAGAATAATTTTGCCTTCCGAAGGCAAAAGGTGTAATGCTATTGATTTGTTGGTTTCCTGGTAAGAATATTTCTGTACCAGTTATGCAGAATCCCAGTTGAAATACTATATTCTGTGAAGATGAACTATTAGGAGATAGTAGTAAAGCCTCTAATGATGTGTCTTAGTTTTCATATATGTGTAGCTTTACTAAGTCATGGTAGATCTAACATCAGAAAAAAACAGTGTTTCTAACTTTAGGAGTGATCCTCACCCATATTCCAGTTTCTTTTTTCAAATCATAGAAGTATATTAAACATCTTGGGGAAAAAGACCCAGTTTTCAGAAGAATGATGATTTTGTTCAATCATCAGGGTTTCCTATAAAACAAATAACATGCAAACCAAAACAAAATGCAAAATTGCAGCATACTCTTGATACAAAAGAAAGCAATTAAAATCTTATTCTTAAAGGCAGGTATGTGGTGAAGTTATCAGGAACTAAATCTGGACTTGGTAATGGAAGTGTTTACAAGTGATTACTACAGCTTTCTGAATTCCAGCATACTACTATTTGTAATTGAAATTAAAAAGTTATTGAAAAGATACATATTGCAGAGTACACTGATTGTTCCATAAAATTAAATTATTCACCATGTAAGCTTACCAATTCGGGGAAATACTGGGACTGTCTTGTAGCTCAAATTTCAGGCATTCTTTCAACAGAAAAACATCAAGATAATAATGCTTCTCTGTTTGCAGTTTTTCTTATAATAAACTTGATATTTTTCCAACCACTCTTGATTTTTAATGGGAACATTTAGCCAAAATAATTCCATACCCAATCGTGTAATTTCTAATTAGTTCAAAACTAACCTTTTACAGAGCAAACAGTGCACTGCTATTTTAGGCATCAAATACCGAGTATTATTTTATTAAACACTGCCACTAGAAATCAACGTGAGCTGATGAATTTTGAATAATATCTCAGTCTTACAAACACATTGGTCTCTTAACCTGAATGATGTTGACTGCTATAGCAATATAGTAAGATAGTACTTGCTAGACTAAGTGTAGCAAGGTCCGCTACAAAGCTCAGTTTCATCATGTAGCTAACTATAGTACTGCATCATGACGATGACATAAAGTTCTTGAATGCTATCAAGGTAGTGTTCGATCTCCTTTACAGAATTAGACTACTTATGTCCTTGCATGACATGATCAGTGAAGGGTGAATGATTTTTTTCCTCTTCATTTTATATTTCTTCTGCTACCAGTGCTACATACAGCATTCAATATAAAATTACTTCAAATTTATATATTCCAAAGTTATGGTCCATGGTTTCATTATCATATGTTTGGGGATTCTCTAAAATACAAGAAGAAACTGAACTGCGGTTTAATGTATTTAACTTGGGGGTTTTTTGTTTATTTTTGAGGGGTCATAGTGTTGAATATCATTTTTTAATATGATTATCTCCTGGTTAAGAACAAAGTGTGCTGTGGAGTATTTTAGATCTCATGCAAGTACTTAAATATGAAGGGAGTATGCGGAAAAGGCATGAGGTAGTCTAGGTATTTTTGTTACATGATCTAGGATGTAGGTGAACTTAAGAATGTACTCAGGTAAATGGTACCTTCAAGATAAGTATGCAAGCAAGCATTATTTTATCTGGACAGCTTTAGAAGACTACAACTCAAGAGGAAAAAAGAATGAGCTAACTACAATATTAATTGGTTTTCTTAATATTTGTTTTTAAAGTCATCTGTGTTTGGTAACAGCTTGGAAGGGTCAAGCATCTAATGATCACATCATATCTAACCTTTCAGGCAACAAGCTTATTGAACACAAAATGAACATAGTTTTCCAAGCAGAGCCAAGTCGCTATGAGTCATTCTAGTAACTTACAGCTCTAGTATCATTGCCTGCATGAATTTCATAAGACATAATAGCATACTGTAAGAATTATAATGAATCCACTGTCAGTTGTTCACAGTGCACTGTATTGTTGTTGTTACTAATGTTGTCCTATGCAATATATTAGAGCTATCATGAAGTAGTCTTAACCGGGAGAAGGTTTTTGAAGAGGAAGGTTGTTCTGGTTCAAGTTCCGGGTTCAGAATTCCAGGGCCAGATTGTTGTTCAGACTTGGTTTCAGGTCATCTGCAAGTTGCTTAGCATTTATCTTCTTGTTTGCAAATCATAGAGTATTTATGTCAGAACTATATTGTGATGTGAAGTTAAGCACATAGAAAGATCTGCTGATTAACTGTATTGCAGATGTAGAATGGTCTCGCACTTGCTGCTCATGATGCTACCTTCAAGAGCTTGTGATTTAGGAAAACTCGAGCTGTTGGCTTGAGTTCCCATGCATTCAAACTGCTAAGTCTGAAAACCTCATTTTACTTTCTTCAGCTGAGAAGACTTCTTTTATTACTTCATGATGCAGAAATAGGTAGCTCTGTTGGTTGGTTGCTGTGTGCCTGAGGTAGCAATTGGAAGGGCAAATATATTGGGATGGAAAGGGACAGAAAGGGGGATTAGAAAATTGTATCTGTGATGGAGAAAGAGAGAGAGAAAGGGGGAGGAAAGAGTCAGAGTTATTCTTTATGAGTTGGTATAACCAGCTTATTTAATGTAATACAAGTTCGTTTGCTATTCTTTATTGATTTGTGACTATTGAGAAGGTTACAAAGCTACGTTGTTACAGTGTTTCTATCATTGCTTTTAGGGCTTGTGCTCTTTCAAAAGTGCATATTCAGGAGCCTGCATTTTGTCATTCTGAAATGTTTTTTAGTTATGCATGTTTTACAAGTAACTCTTAAATCATCTCCTTTCAATCCAGTCTTAATTGCAATGAGATACTGTGTTCAAGCTGTCAGCAAAGAATATACTGTTACTGTTACTAGTATTAGAGACGTGACTGCTATGGACACTTAGAAGAGAAATCTTAGATTGAGGAGAATGTTACTGTTATTGCATTGCTTTGATGAGGTCATAAATTAATGATGTACTAGTTTCTGACGATGAAAACAGTAGCATGCTAGGACTGAGTAAGCTGGGGAAAGGAAAACTGCACCCAGTCAAGACAAAATTAATAATGTCACTGAATTGTTTTAACTCACCAAAATGCATAGCAATGGCAGACAGACAGTGTGCTGACAAGTTTTACTGAAAAGTAAGGTTTTGTCAACATTACATTTTCGTTAGGTGGTGGCTGAGATTTAGATTGACGTAGAGGAAGTAGAACAAGTTGCAGGGAGTGTTTTAAATGGTCAGATGCATCTACTAAATTTCCTTTTCTCTATCTCTATTATGCTGTCTGATATTACAGGCACTAGGACCACATATATGGCTTGAACAATCCAGGTGCACTTATTAAAAGGAACATTAATAGAGTAGCATTGCTTTCTCTGGACTACTTTTTTAGAAGAATGTTTCTGGCACTTATAGTGAAAATACAGAATTCAAGACATGAGGTGATGTCAATTGTGTATTCCAAGAATTTCCATTAATGATTACATCAGGTTACTGGAGCTACCTTGCTAGGAACCATGAAAATCAAGGGTAAGATCTTAGATAAGTACCGTCACTAGTAAAAAGGATGGTGTCACTTTGTGTTTTCTTATGACAGTAGACTAACCATATGCTATGATGCATCAATCCACTGTATGGAGACCTAGGTATAATTACTGTATTAGAAAGCTGACTCTCTAATGTCACCGAAGCTTGGACTTCAGATGGTGAGAAAAGCTGTTTAACACGGTGCAAACAATGATAGGTTTTCGCTGTACCCTTGCTTAATAAATGTGTATAAATATGGAAATAAAAGCACTATGTTACCTGAGCAATTTAACAACCAGATAACTTAATGCATCATGACGGTACATTCTTTTTGCAAGTACCATTCTACCAACAAAAAGAAGAAAGAAAAACTCCCAAAACCTGAATGGATTTCAGCATTCCATCAGTATTCAGTGCAAGTATTTGAGAAGAGAAAGGTGATTTCTTGTGAGCCAGTACATTTGGTTTGGAAAGTATTTCAAAAGATGCTAGTAGATTAATATTTCATTCAAGTGGAAGAAAACAGTAGTTTCTGTGCACTTGGTCACTATGTGACAAAACAATTTTTAAAGTGTTTTTTTTCTTCTATTGAAAGCTCAAATTATGTTTGGCCTTTGAAGTCTCAGATATACAGATGCTGAACACACTGAGGAAAATATATATTAAGAATATATATTCCTAGAGGTGAATGACAAAAGATACAGCACTTTTGCCTTTATAGTATATAACAATGTGAGCTTCGTGTTTATGGAATATGGAATAACTCATTATGACATTGAATTCAGCTTTTGTTACATATTAAAAAAAAAAAAAAAAAAATACAGCCAGAAGAACATTTGTATGTAAAATATAAATTACTTAGATTTCTTGATAAATTGATTTCTGTTATTCCCTGGGCTAAAATATTATATGGAAATACAATGAGTGATATGTATGGAGAACCAAAATAAAGAAGTATTATCATAGTAGATAAGTTAAATGAAAGAAACCCCAAATGCTTACATCCCAGGAAGGTCTGGGCAAGAGGTGCTACTGTTTAGGCTACTGTTCCTGTAAAGAATATGACTTTTATGGCTGCAGTTTTACCAATAAATAAAATACTTCATAGCTCTTCTTTGTAATGGAGAGCAGGCTTGCATCCTGCAGCTTATGACTGCAGTTCTAAACTCTTTTTCTTACTACAGTCTTTCCCAACCTACAGGAAAAAATTCATATCTTCTCTCGAGGAACTGTTCCTGGCCAGTTCTGTTTCTTGTACTGTCCATGGCCAATTACAGAACATGTTATGTAGGTATACTACCAGATTACTGCTAGGACGAATATTTCACTTATTGAATTTCTACTATGGTTTTTGTTTGAAGAAACAAGAGGAAAAGTTTTTTTATGGAAGTTTTACCTTTTATTAGACCAAGTTCCAAAAATTTACAAGCTTGGAACGCAAGCACTTACTCATGTCTGTTGAACGAAGTTAATCACTACTAAGATCTAAAAGCATCTGAAAGCAATAAGAATGCTTATATGGAAATGCTGCTTTAAGTATAAGCAACTTGTTTTTTTCACCTTCTGCTCAATAGCTGAATACCATTTGTCCACTGCATGTTAAAGATGGTGATTTTTTTTTCATTCAAATCTCTTTCAGTATGTACCTTTTTTTGGCTTCTTTAATTGCTTTCTTCTTCACTCCAGGAAAAACCTCTTGATCTTTTGAATTTACCTCTCCTCTTTCTTACTGCTGTTCTGGAGGCCCCAAGTTAACTTCCTGGTGATGAAAAAGGAAAAAAACCCAACATATATTTTTCTATCTGTATGGTGCCCTTATCGCTGTGCACAAAAAGAAGCATTCAGTCCAAACACAGGAGAATTACCATATTCACATCTACTCAGAGGTTTGAGGAACTGTTAGCTTCTTTTTCACTTGGAAACAAATATTTCAAATTAATCCTTTTTTTTTTTAAATGGAAAATTTAAGGTCGTAATGATATCCGCAGTTATATCTACATGTGCTGTAACTGCTGCTGAGTGTTTAAGTTACGGATAATCATTCACAAAATTTGTTTTTTAACGTGCTTCTGTCTGCATAATTTTCTCAAGAAAAATATTTGCTTTTGAAATACTTTGTTAGCTGCTGTCTTTATAGTGTCAGTAGAGTTTGTTATTATCAGTATAGTGTTTTATGATGTGTTCTGGTAGTGTTTTGTTTTCCACTTATTTATTTCAATCTCCACTTATATTACCAGGAGTGAATTTGCTGATATGAGTCAAAATACTAAGCTTAGTATTGAGAAGCTGTGTCATCTCAAAATATTTTGGGTTCCAAGTCACATGTTCTGAGCAAATATTTAATCTTACTCTATGTGGATATATATCTTAGAATTTCCTACAGGTGGTCTGGGATCTCACCTTTGCTTGTGACGTCTTATTTGTAACTCTCCCCTGAAAACTGATAACAGAACTAAAATATGTAATTCTTCATCCACCGTGATTTGAGACATTTTCCTTAAGGAGCACTGGAAATTTAACTGGTTCCAGATTACATAATTTAGCCTTGACATGAATTTTGAACTATATAAATTCTGTTTTTTAAACTCACAGAATAGTGGTAGAAGTATTTTAATTTACCTTTCTTCTTCCGTCTCCTTTCTCAAATCTACTGGTTTTTTATTTAAAATTCAGATTTCATTAAACCTTTAATAACGGAAAGAAATTTTTTTGGACAGGTAACAATAAATGAAGAAGAACTGTAATTCCGAACAAGATTTTCCCTGTGATGTTTTTCCTTACCATTCATTCCAAGTATTTAATTCCCTAGTCCTGTCTAGCTGATCAGACAAGAGTTTCACAGAACTTTCTTTGGCCAGTGGAGTGGTACTTTAAAAGTTAAAAAAAAGTACCAGGATTCTGTATTAGAAATAATGATGTACTTTTAAAAAAGTTTTTATTTATTTTTTAGACTGTTTTTATCAAGTAATAAAGTAAGTTAATAGATTCAGTAGGTAGCCCAGATTAAAGCAGGGTATAGGCAAAACGAAAGGCTATTTAATGTAGGCCTTATATAACCTGTAATCAAGTTGTATGAAGGTTATTGCCAATGGATTTAATCTAATTTCTGTTTTACATCTTAGACTGTTGTAATTCAGTGTAACCACAGAAACTGTATTTGCTCTGCCCTTGGAAAATCCTTTTTTCTTTGTGTTAAAATTGTGTGATAAGTGGGTTTTTTTGTTGTTTTGCTCTACAATCCAGAACTGTTTATATAACCTCTGAGATAACAATGTCTTTTGGAGTTGTATTTCAGTCTGCTTCACTGCTTCTTTTAGAATTATTCATGATTTAATTGTATTTATTCACTTAACATGGATCCGTCTGTGGCCTGCTCCCAGTAGAAGGCTCCTCGTTTCATTCTCAGTCACTAAATGCTAACAGCTCATGTATTGCTTCGTTCCATCTCACTTTTTGCATGGTGGTGTTCCTGTGGTTATTTAAAGTGATTCTTTCTGCCAGAGTGTACTGTATAATTGTTCACTTTTTATTTCTCACTTTGGTATGCTTTCTGCTGCCGCGACTTTATCTCTGTATTCAAAAGTTGCTTTATCTTACATAATATACTGGCCTGCAAGTCTCAGTGTCTTTTTCAGACATCTTTGAAGTTGATTATAACTTAATCAACTTTTTTTGTGTGTGGGGGATATCGATACCATACTGTGTGGTATGATGCTTCCTAATTTCTTTGAATAGTTTTGATTAAGCTGCTAAATTTTGTCCACTATCTTGTCTTATAAATAGAATATAATATGGCCCTTCTGCCCATTTTTCAAAACTGAACGATTTTGAGATTCCTCTGAATTCTTTCCCCTTTAAATTCCTTTCTACTTTACACTGTTGTGTTTTCATCAGACACAAAGCCAAATTAAAACATTGCTCATTATTTTTATTTCTCACTTTGGTATGCTCATTATTTCTTTTAAGTGCATCTCGTGCATTTTGACGAATGTCTGAAGAAAATATGGACTTGAATTCTTACTCCTTTTTAAATCAGTTTCCTCCTGCTTCCTAGCAGCTTCTCAGAAATTTTTCAGACAATGTAATAATTTTCAATTGCATTGTTTTTCTTTAATATACAGCATACATCTTCTAGAAGAAACCTCACTGCCTGAGAAAATGGCTACTTAATGAGAAATCTTTATCTTTGTATAACTGCCACTAAAAAAACTAATGGACTTCAAGACTATTTTGACAAATACATCTTCTCATGCTGTCTTTGCATGATGTCTTTACAATAACAAGTTGCTGCAAAAATATCTGCTAAATGATGACTCATGATTTTATCATAGTGTGAAAATATTATTTTTGGTGCACAGGGTCGAAAAGCACTGTTCACAGAGCCTATCCTGTGAAAGATCACCTATGAAGAGAATTTTCACAGTTCTTTTAAAATTGCAATGATAAAAAGTTTCCTTTTTTTTTTTTTTTTTTTTTAATAATTTCTCTTGTCTTTTGTTTTTAATGTAAGTTTCCCATCTGGTTTATAGAGCTTGAATTCCATAATTCTCACCAGCATGCACAATGGACATCTCTTCGTTGCTGAGGCTTGCAAGATTCCACTCCCTGTGTTTGGGTGTTACCACCAACATTTTCATGTGAAATATACTATGTAAGAGCACTTTATTTAGAAAGAGAGTGTGTTACAGAGAAGAGAGGTTTCTCAGTGCAGATGTTAAAACAGTCTCAGCCTGTCACAAAAGCCAGAAGCAGAGGAAATGCTGGTAGATTTTTATAAATTCTTTTTGTTGTTGGAAATAATTTCAGATACTTCTCCCTCTTTGGTCTGTCACTGCCTTCAAGAAGGTGGTAGTAAGAACACATTTACAGTACAAAAGAGGTCATTCATTGACAGCCCAGTTGCTTCACTATTATGACAAAAGAGCTTCCATTCCTGAGTTAGTACCTCTGTGTGGTGCATGTAGAATCATAGAATCAGAATAGTTAGGGTTGGAAAGGACCTTAAGATCGTCTAGTTCCAACCCCCCTGCCATGCGCAGGGATACCTCGCACTAAACCATGTCACCCAAGGCTCTGTCCAACCTGGCCTTGGACACCACCAGGGATGGAGCATCCACAACTTCCTTGGGCAGCCCATTCCAGTGCCTCACTACCCTCACTGTAAAGAACTTCTTCCTTATATCTAATCTAAACTTCCCCTGTTTAAGTTTGAATCCATTACCCCTTGTCCTACCGCTACAGTCCCTAAGGAAGAGTCCCTCCCCAGCATCCTTATAGACCCCCTTCAGATACTGGAAGGCTGCTCTATGAGGTCTCCACGCAGCCTTCTCTTCTCCAGGCTGAACAGCCCCAACTTGCTCAGCCTGTCTTCATATGGGAGATGCTCTAGCCCGCTTACCATCCTCGTGGCCCTCCTCTGGACTTGGTCTAACAGCTCCATGTCCTTTTATGTTGAGGACACCAGAACTGTACACAATACTCCAAGTGAGGTCTCACGAGAGCAGAGTAGAGGGGCAGGATCACCTCCTTCGACCTGCTGGTCACACTTCTTTTGATGCAGCCCAGGATACGGTTGGCTTTCTGGGCTGCAAGCGCACACTGCCGACTCATGTTAAGCTTCTCATCAACCAACACCCCCAAGTCCTTCTGCGCAGGGCTGCTCTGAATCTCTTCTCCACCCAACCTGTAGCTGTGAACATGCTAATTCAGATATCTCGGTACTATGCTCCACTAAATGAAGTAAATAGGCCCATAATCATCACTGAGTATCATCCCTTTGGGTTTACTCAAGTGAACAGAACTGCATCTTTCTGAGCATGTTTGAGATTTTCTGTATGCTCTGATGAATTCATATTTTCAAGTTTTTCTATGCAGCAATAAAAGGCATGATGATATGGTGGATTCTGTATTATATGAAAGTGGCTGAGATACCTGCTGATATCCTACTCTGCACCTGATTTCTGCCCCTAATTACATTCTGCCCCTATTGCTCCTTGGCAATAGCTCTTAGGACCAACCACTGAACATCTTGTTCAGTAGAGGTCCTACTGATAACCCTGTTACTGCTGCTGTGGGCCAGATTTTATCAGTAGTCCAGCTGGGAAGGACTCAATCCAGTAGATGCTTTGCATTCTTTAGCAATATGTGCTCTGACATTAAATCTAGTTTTTGATTAAAAGGTGAATGTTTATATTGTGATATCAGTTTGCCTCCCTAATTTGATTTTAATATGAAGTGGGACAAAGAGAAAAACCCCCCATGTTTTCTTCTGTCTTGTCCAACAGGATCTATTTTCTAATTTTTTTGCATAAAAGTAGAGTCTTTGAAAGAAAGAAGGAAAGAAAGAAAGAATGTTTAATAGAAATTGTTTTCTTCTCTAAAGAACAGTACAAAGCATGTGTCGTTTTGAGACTTATTTTGTTTTGATGAGGTTTAAACTTCTGTAGTGTTTTGAACTTTTATAAAGTAGAGGGTTTTAATCAAGTATGTATAAAGGATGTTGAGAGAATTTTGTAGTAGTTCTTTATGAGCATAAAACTAATTTTTAAGGAGCTATCTACCTAGAAGTAGAATTCCGTATCATCAGATTCAGTAAATTTTTTTTAGAAACAGCAAGCATACAGGTAAGAATCTTCACTATAGTTTCATTATCCAAGGAAAGAAACAAATTTTCCCCAGCTTTAGCCATTTAAAAAGTTAGCTATCAAGGAGGAGATTCATCTGCTAATATGTCAGAAATGTAGCTGTTGAAATCTTAGCAA
Organism: Strigops habroptila; assembly: GCF_004027225.2. Taxonomy (NCBI): domain Eukaryota; kingdom Metazoa; phylum Chordata; class Aves; order Psittaciformes; family Psittacidae; genus Strigops; species Strigops habroptila. The sequence goes on from NC_044278.2 coordinate 82,824,189, forward strand.
GTCATCTTTCATAGCCAGTGGAAAGTAGCAGACATCTCTAGAGGGTGATACATCTCAGTGTAAGATAGGCCACATGAATCACCTTCTGGAAATGCCCACATCTCTTCATTGGCTCTGGCAACCTAGATGAAGAGTTTGGACTGAATACTTAAATTTTAGAAGGTTAATGTTAAATTAGATGGGTGAAGTTGTCAATGTAGGTAAATTATTTTCAAAGTGTGGGTGCAAAACTGTATCTATACATTGTCTGTTAGATGAATCAGTGGAAGTGATTGATACATTTTACAGTATTTGAAGAAGCTGAATATGTTCTGCATATAGTAATAAAAAGAAATAAGAATATTTTTATTCTTTCATTTGCACAAAATGTTGTGTCACACGTGTAATTTAGCAGACAATCACATCTTATTTTAGTCAAGGATTGAAACTTCTGAGATCCCTCGGAATACACTGTGAATCGTGTCTGTTATTGGGTTCTGGTAGCTGGGTTTATGACATAACATGTATGTACTTTAGTGCACTTAAGAGATTGATAAATCTTTTCCTGTGATAAAGAACTAATCTGCTATTTAAATAACCAAACCCATGGTATTTCTTGATGCTAACCCCAAAAGAATTGCTAGTTTTAGTTTTAGCATAAGAACAGTCCTCCTGTTCTTATGTAAACAACATATAAATTAATATATTATTGTAAACAACAATGAACTAGTATAAATATTTTGATTATTTATAATTATTATATGAACTAATATTATTCTTACTGGAATTTTCTGAAGTAGATTTGCTACTATGATTCTGCTCCCTGTAATCCGTAAAGTTACGATGACAAATTCTTTTAGAACTTACAGCTGCAATGATGCAGGTAACTCTACACTGTTCTCTCTAAAAAATATACACTGTTCTCAAAATTGCAAAAAAGCCCCAAAGACTTTTTTTAAAATCTGTGTTATCATTAAGTGAACTTGGAAATGCAGCTATCCAAATTGGTAAGTGCTGAATTCGATCTCCCCTTGCTAACTGTAGTAGTTCCGTCTTAAAAATATATCTTTAAATACCTTATCTGGCATAATGTCTATTATTTTTCTGTGCTGTGTGGGAGGACTTTAATCTCAAAATACATAATGTCATGCAGTAATTTTCAGCATGTTGAAACACTGAGAGAATCAGGAAGATCAGATGTGTCTGAGCTCTCCAATCGGTAGTAGTTGTCCACATCTAGTTTTATTTATTAAATGTAGATGTAAATTTTCATATCACTGGAAGAAAATGCTGCTAATTCTAATGTCCAGTTATATATGTTTAAAAGGATGAACATTCAGTCTGAATACTAAATCTGGACACCTCAATTATATTAAAAGTTTATCATCCTTTTGTTCTTATAATCTTTATTTTTTCCACAGACACCAGACTAAATCTAGTAAAGGGAAAACTTATATTCATTTTGTGTAAGTAAAGATGTACCATATAATCATTAAAAAAAAAAATCACTTCTTAGACTACAGATTGCTTTTATTTTATTTTGTCAGTGTTTTGAGTCTCCTAATCCATATTTGCCTACTGTGTTTCAAGAGGGAATCAAATTGGTTTTGTGGTACATTAATGTTTTATGCAATATTCCATAGAGAACATTAAATCAAAATAAAAGAAAAAGGTTGACCTCTAACACTTACACCCATTTCTTATGTCAAACTGGGAGATGTTGAAAGCCCTATATGGTCGTAACCCTTCTATCTAACTGTGACCCTCCTTAACATTAAGCAGGTGACTCGATTAAACATAAATCAAGCATAAAATGCCCTGCATGAGGCAGCACAGTGAATCAAGCAAATTATCAAATGGCAAAACTCCTTCTGTGCTCTGGGCAATGTAAGCTGCCAGCACTTATACATCAAAACTTCATTCAATGTAAGATTGATTTTATTTTATTTTGTTTATTTTAATTCCCTACAGCAAGTTGTGTTGGTCGTGTAAAATGCTGTCTGCATCATTACGTTCCTCAGAAATGCTTTTCTTGTTTAGCAAAGGCTGATCACAATCTTAAGCAACGTAATCTGTCTGAGACTAGATATGCTACACTCTGTTGTGGGTTCTAATGGAGCTGATATTTTGTGCACTAATACCAAAACTTAAGCTTCTGTGATTGTATAGGTTTTTCTGTGTTTGTTTGTGAGTATACACACACTATCAACTTTATAAAAAATATGAGCACCAAAGGGATAATGTTATAAAATTGAATCACCAGTAGCCATTGAAGATACTTTCCGGTATCGGTAAAGATGCTGGGATTAAAGCATGTAAGTCCAATCTTAAGGCAAGAATGAATTTTTATGTAAGATGATACATGTCTTCCTTTCACAGTTGCTTTTTATGCTGCCTTAAAACATGTCAAAATAATCCCCAGCAGAGGAGCCTAAAAGGAATGTCAGCTCTGTGGTTATGTAAATTGAATTGAGTGCTTTACAGCAGGTTTAAGATTTTTATAACTTAGGAGTTGTTAACAGCCAGCTGGTTTGTATCTGTTTTTTATGGTTATTCTTGTCATAGGCAGCCTCCACAATTTTTAATTATATTTTATGGTATGTGTTTTCCCTCCTCTTGAATCCCACAGCCACTCTTTGCTTCAAAAGATATTTTCCACTGGGAAGAGGAGTAGCATTGCTTTGGGACTCCATCATTAGAAATACTGTTGTATAATTACCTCCTGGTAACAACAGTGGAGTGTGAATCTCCATCGCAGATCTTTAACTTGCTATGCCAGGATGGAAATCTGTAGTATTCTTCACACCCTGTTAGGATGTGATGCCTGCAGCCCTTAGCTCAGACTGTTGTCTTCTGCTTTTAAAGAACTGATTTACAGTTTTTATTGCATTCACAATGCAAATTCTTCTTTGCTTCACACTTCAGGTTTGAATATATGCTTTGTACGTTGCATATTTGGTTACATTCCTTGTTCTGTATCACCACTCATTTTGTAACATACGTTCTCAAAAATGCTGTATCTTTTATTTATTTTAGTGACTGTAACAGTGATACTGGACAAACATAATCTTTTAAATGTTTTTATAGTAGTGTGATTTCAAGGCTACAGTCTGATTCCTATCATCTGGAGTAGAAATAATTTAAAATATGCAGAAGAGCGCTTTTCTCTGTATGAAAATAAAAACAGCATGCCCGACAGCCTGAAAAGCCAATGCCTGATTTTTTGTTAGACTTTGAGAAGTTAGGAAATATTTAGTTACATATAACTGTGAAGACATTACCAGAATTGATATGTTCTAATGTTTTACAGCATTTGGAGAGTGTCCTCCTTCCACGAAAGGAAACGGACCGTTCTCTAATTGCCTTTGAGGTAGATCCTCCTATTGAAACACCTCCTCTCCTTGCAGATGTAGTGATGTAAGAGCGAGAGTCTTAAATAATTGATCATATGGAGAAAGCTGTTTGTAAGATGGTTAAAAGACCATTAAGCTTGACAACTGTAAGATAACAGAAAGACTACTAGAAGCCTCTTTTTAGGTGAGGTTGAGAAAATTAACACTTGTTTTTAGTTGCAGTCTAAAATAGTTACAGTCAATCACACTTGAAAAGCCTATTTTGCAAGTGTAAAAAAATAATATGTGCTTTTGTGCTGTTTTCCAAGAATTGATTTGTGTAATCCAGTTTCATTATTTTAACAGACTGAAATCAATAGAAGTATTATCATCATAGCTAATATATTCAGACGTTATGACTCTATAGATCTTCTTGTATTACACAGTATTATATTTATTATATTATATTTAAATTTGAATGTTAAGTGTTTATTCTGACCCACTTATGGTCTAATGCCTAATGTCAGCAGCTTCTGATCTACAAATTCAAATACCTATCTTTCTCCTGCATTGGCTTTATATTAATTTGTACAGCTACAAAAGAGTGTACCATGTAACTAAACATAAATACACAGGATAAATACTTATTATCAGAATTGGTTTATCTGGTAGAATTTTCTTTTTTAAATAGGAAATTCAAACATTCTCAAAACAGTCAGCCTTAAAACTACAAGGTTGATGAAAATAAAGTTTTGAGTATTGGTAAAAATATACTGATCTTTAGAAAATACATTTTGGACATTTTATCATAGTATTTTCATTTTTTTGCCAATATTCATCTTATTTGATAAAGTTAAGAATGCCTAGGAAGACTGAAGGTGCAAATAATAGCAACAGCAACAAAAATGAAGAAGATACTGCTTCATATGCATAAAATAGATAGGCATGCAATCAGTGCAGAAATGATACAATAGGAATAGCATATACTAAAACTCAAAATACATACTGTATTTTTTTTTTTAAGAAAACCCACATTATAGATGCATAAATACATAGTATATAATTTTTAAAAATTCAACAAAACAAGAAAATTCATACACCTTATATTTACAAGATTAGGTACATACAAGATATTTTATGTTTTAGGAATCAGAGTATTGCAGCTATAGTTCACCTCGCACTTACCCCAGGCAGAACTGCCTGTATTTGCTAACTGTGACCTGCAAAATTAATTGTTATTTATTTCTTCTCTAGGGCTACTGAGGATAGTGTGTACTATTCAATGATATTTATTTGTTCAGGGTTCCAAAATGTGTCTATAGATGATATCCTGGAAACTAGAACTAATATACTGAATTTTTAATTACTTCTTGTAGCCATAATTTAACAATTTGAAATAGAAATAATTCTATATTGAAAAAAACTCTGCTTTAAGGCAGTACTGAGCCTGCCCTAAAGTCTATTTTGGACTACCAATGAAGCTGTCAGAAAATTGAAAACCACCTGCATATTTCAATTAAGCAATAGTATTTCAAAGAAGGTATTCCTCAGATGTTATGCAGTACTTGACCTGCTTAGATCGATTCAATTAAACAAATAAAAATGCACAGTTTTGACTTAAACTTAATTAGACACTTTCTATATTTGCCAGATAATATCTATAAAGGTATTTTAGAGGAACAAAGTCCATGCCAGGTTTGACTGAACCAATCAGTCTGGAAAAAGACATCAACAACTGAAGAGGCTGTTGTTCACATAAAGTTTTAATGCATTAACTTCAGCTAAATGGACCCTTGCATAAGAATTTTCCGCAATGTTAATACTTCTCTGATTCAAACAAACATTTATGCTCTCCTTTTTATGTGTGTACACTTAGTTTTGGATTAGAAGCAAAGCCGAAAATGTGCTTTTACAAAACGTGTTCCTAACTCAAAGTTAATGTAGAGATAAAGAATGATGTATTTTCCTGCTGTATCCTTGAAGAGGTAACCTGTTGTAATAGTTCTCAAATATACACCTGTTTTTTCCTGTCTGTAAAGGATGGAAAGATTATTAGATAATCATATTGTTCGTCTCTCTTTTCAGGCCTTTTTTTTTTTTTTTTTTTTAATATCTGATGCCTTTATGGTACAATTAGATTAGAAGTATATTTTTTATTCCTTAATATCCTGTTTTTCAGAATACGACTTCCTTTACGGTCAACAAAAATATAACTAGTCACATTTTACAAACATAAGGTAAAATCATTATATTCCCTCTCGTGATAGTCAGTGATTTAGAAAGAGTACATTTGACATTTAACAAGCTCAGGTAGTAACAGATTTTTTTAACCTTTTTTTTTCCTTTTTTTTTTTTTTTTTTAATGAATTCCTAAGTAGTTTTCATGGAAGTAAGATTTTTCAAAAAATCATCACAAATTGGGGAGTGTTATGATCTTTTTTGGAAAATTGCTTAGCCATTGAACTTCCTCCCTGCTTCAGAATTTGAACCGACCATATATTAACTTGAATTTCAAATCAGCAACAAATCTTTTATCTGTTAAGTTTATGGTTTTAAGAAAAACACTCTGGCTAAATAAAAATCCTGAATGTTTATTTCCTATTCTTTATCAGTGCCTCCTGGGCTCAGAAGTGCTGTGTGACCTTTTAAGAGGCAGGGTACGTTTGAAAGCAATGTTTCATAGTTCCTCTGTGGATTTTTTAACCATGTACATTTCAAACTGAACTGCTGCCCTCACTTCATAGGCAAGTTTAGTTTGCATTTTGTGGACTTTGTTTGATTTTTATAGATCTAGAACCAGAGCTGATAACAATATTAGTACATGCTTGGCACTTTTTATTTTGATAGTTTTGTACAACTCTTGGCTGATTTATGTTAATAATCCTTCTCTAAAGTAAGGAGGTATGATCGCCATCTAATACGGAGATAGGAATAAAATTGAAATGTAGATAGCATATCTGATACCTTCTGGTAATATCAGAATTAAAATTCAACAGCCTCTAATTTCTTCTTCTATTCATATTTTAACTAAAAGGGCGAACTCCTTCAAAACTCATGCAGATATTATTCAGATATTTTCTTTCAGCCTCTCTTCTGATTCTTCTTGCTACCAGCTAAGGATTTCTGTGGAAGGGATGCTTGGCATATGTGGTTAAGCAGAGGTCTTGTAAGTGTGGGGTAATGATCTGTTTGGGTTTATTTTACAACTAACTGAAGATAAATCATAAGAAAATGGCAGACGGGAGAATTGGACAGGCCATCAACTGTCTAACCAAGTGACTGACCTAGGGGCATCTCTAAAGCTGCCAAAATAACTGTTTTTATAGAACCTGTCAAAAAGCCAGATCCTACTGCTAGAAAAAATGCCTTCCATAATTTCGCATCTGGGCCTTTTGTATGAACATATAGGATGACAAAAAGAAAGTAAATACATGGTGAAATATTTTGCAGTAATAGCATTCCACAGATATTACTGCTTCTGTTAACACTTGTATGAAATACTTAGTGCTAGTGAAGGACTGATTTGGGGAGAGACAGCACACAGATAGGAGCTTTGAATTGAACTGAAGTTTATTTTTTTTGTGTGTTTATATGGTAGCTTGAAATAAAATCACTGGTTAAAATATCTCTTTGCTGAAAGGGTAAGATTAAGGTGAGCTGATGCTGCAATCAGATGCAAAATATATTTGATCCTACTGATAAAATTGGTATTTTATTGAATCATAGACTGGTTTAGGTTGGAAAGGATCATTAAAGGTCATCTAGGCCATTCTCCCTGCTGTGGGCAAGGACACCTTTCACTGGATCAAATTGCTCAAAGGCCCCTCCAGCCTGACCTTGAACACTTGTCCCCAGTGAGGGGGCATCCACGCCTTCTCTTGGACAACCTGTTCCAGTGCCTTATGACCGTTGTAAAAAGTTTCTTCCTTATACCCATTCTAAATCTACTCTCTTTCAATTTTGAACCATTGCCCCTTGTCCTATCACTCCTGGCTTTGGCAAAAAGTCTCTCTCCATCTTTCTTATAAACCCCCTTTAGGTACTGGAAGGCTCTTATAAGGGCTCCACAGAGCCTTTTCTTCTCCAGGCTGAACAACCCCAACTGTCTCAGCCTTTCCTCATAGAAGAGGTGCTCCATCCCTCTGATCATTTCTGTGGCCATCCTCTGGACCCACTCCAACAGGTCCATGTCTTTCCTGTATGAAGGACCCCAGAGCTGGACACAAGTACTCCAGGTGGGGTCCTGTAAGAGTGGAGTAGAGGGGGCAGAATCACCTCCCTCGACCTGCTGGCCATGCTTCATTTAATGCAGCCCAGGATACAGTTGGTTTTCTGGTGTTCTGTTAGTTTGGTATAGAAATGTCAACGAACTGTTGTTTTAGGAGATTGGAAGTATGAATCCATCCAAAATTCCTGTTTCTCATCAACATTGTGAGAGGCAATCTTTTTTCCATGCACTGAAGCCATTTTGTAACTCATTTTGTATTTCATGCTCTTTCACATGAGGAATATCAATCACTTATGCTTGAACGGTAGCAGTTTCCAACGAAAGTAGAACATTTCACTAAATTTAACTAAAGTTTTGTTGCAATGTCAGCTTTCTTAGAAAAACCCTTGAGAATGGAAAAAAACTACTTGTAAATATTTTTCTTCAAAAAACATGGTCAGTTGAAACAACGCTATAGTGCCACTTTTGAAATGTGTTTTCTGTAGCTGAGAAGGGCAGGATGTCAGCAGCAAAGAGAGAAAAATGTAAATACAAATGCATGTACACTTTTCAGATTTGATCATGATACTACACTGTGCTTATATGAATGTCACTGTAAATGATACAGCATCTTTATTAGATATTGTTGCTGCAAGGACAGAGTCATGTTGATTCATGTACCTTTACTATGTGAAACGTCACTGTATTCCACCCATTGGTTAGCATGCAGCTTAGGTAAAACACAGTTCTCTTGTGGCCTGTTATTACCACTGAAAATTGGTTTTGATAGATAAAGGAACTACTCTTTTTCAAGCTTGGCAAAGAAATATAGCATGTGACTAATACAGCTAATTAAAGAACAGAACAAACAAAGAGAATGCTAGAAATGTCTCATAAATGTCTTGAACCACTGGCAGAAAAGATTTCCTTTTTTTTCTGGGCTGTGAATCATAGAATTACATCCACTTGTTCTGCATCCTTTGAAAAAGTTTATTCCTGTGTTTTCAAAACTGAGCATGTGGTTTAACACAGGATTAAGAATTGGATTTTAAAGAAATTCAGCAATTCAGTGTAAGGAATTGCACCAAATCCAGTAATTTCTCCTCATTGCTTCTGAATTTTATGCAAGCCAAAAAAAGTTTAGAGTTCTGCACATCAGCAGTTCACTTGGCATATTTCAGAGCTAATATGTTCTTCACTTCACTTTGAGAAATGGCCACCAAGCTCTGTGGGCTGTGTAGTGTCAAATGTTGATGATAATCAACACTTTATTCTCTCAATCTTATTAGTTATCTATGTGACTTCCAAAGTAACTTCAAGCCAACATTAGTATCAAATCACTAGAACAATGTTCTGATTTCTAAGATAAAGCAACAACAATGTTCCTGTACCATTTTTTCAAATGTTTCATGCTGAAAATATTAGTCTAGATGTTATAGTGTTGAAGACTAGTAATGTCTAGAAGATACCCAAGAACTACACATACAGTGTATGAGCTATGCATATTTTTATTTGAAAAATTAAAAACATTGTCTCCATTGGGGTGTTGATACTCTCATTGCTAACTATTGAGATTGCATCTTTCAATTGGTTAAAGTTAGGTTATTTATTTGTGGCTGGGATAAAAAAAAAAGCTGAGTTATTACTCGAATACAAAAATTAAATTTTTGCCAATTATTTCTGTAACTCACTTTGTGCTAAATGTGTAGTCCATCTTGCCAGTCTGAATGTCAGATAAGTCTAAAACCTGGAATTTAGAAATTATAAGAAAGAAGGTCATAACCCAGAGGAATGAGAAATTATAAAACACATGTCCCATCTCAGTCTTGTGCAAATGTTGACAAGGTGGAGGAGAGTTATTTCCAGTAACAGATACATTTGTGAAAATCCTAATCTGTTGATAGCCTGTTCATTAATGGCTGAAGAAAAGATTAATTAAATTATCTGCTGCAAATGTTAATCTGCTTCTCCCTACAAAATGGGATATCGGTGAAATAACTGTTGTCATCATATTTTGTCTATTGATTGACACCATGAACTTGAGCATGGAAACATAAAAAAATTTCCTTTACAAAGTATTGTTAGCAATGTATGTATAATGTCTCATTTACACAGGATATCATCTGGGTTTCTGCCAAAGGCAATGTTGGGAACCCGTTATGCTTGCAAGTTTGGTGAGCTTTAAATATTTGTCCATAATGAGGTAGACAGTGGTACCAATCAGCTGCCAGTTTCAAACATTATGCCTTTTGGAAGCATGCATGTAAATCTGAATTTACAAATGGCTGCGGGTTTTTGTTATATAGACTACAATTATATCAATATGGTAGAAACTGTAGAAAAGTTACTGCATGTGTGCTTTCATATTACAACCAACTACAATAATTATGTTTTCCCCTTTAACATTGTTAACAGTGTCTTCAGATGTTTACTTTTAGAGTATCAGGCAATTCTGAGGTACAAAACAGAAGTATTCAGAGAAGTTACTTTGTGATTACAATGTGGGCTTGAGAGAATTCCCTTCCCTTGGGGTGATAATTCAGCCATGCATTGATTGATTGAGTGCTGGGAGAAGACAGAAGTGCCCATCATCCCACTGTCATGCCATAGTTTGTATTGGAAAGAGATATGGGTGCTTTCCAGTGTAAGAGGCCACTGTAGTGAGATTTGTCTAGTGCCTTGGATGCACTAAGCGTGCTGCCCATGGGATTTAGTGTTACCTGGTGCAACAGGTAGAGCATATAGGTGAGAGAGGGCTGTCAGTAAGAATTGACTGCTTTTTCATCTGAAAACAGGACTGCGCAGTGTTCTCTGTAAGTCATTATCACAGCTACTTTGTACAGTATCACAGTTCTGCGTCACAGTACAATACTCCACAATCACTGTGCTGTAATAGTATATTTAGCCCCATGCCTTGCCTCTGGCACAGCATAATGCATAATGGATCTGACAAAACTTAAAAAAGAAAAGAAAAAAAAAAAAAGAAAAAAAGAGCCCCAAAGCCACAATACAGCTCTTGAAGTTACACCACTTCAAATGAATAGAGAAATGGAGAAGGAGAGAGGACTCTCCTGACCCTTACAGGTGAATTCTTTACATTTTGAAACATGATAATTCTCTTCCCCAGATCTCTGTGTTAAAACAGTGGTAAATATGCCTTGAAATAACCAGTGGATTTCTGGAATTTTTTCCAGTGTTATATTGACTTCCATCATTATAATGCTTGGCCACCTGCTTTGCGTACTGCAAATACAGAGAGGCAATCAGAAGAATATTACAGAATTTTTCAGTATATATCATAATATAAAGGTTTCTGTTTACTTTTGCAAGGGTGGGAAACAATATCTATCTACTTTAAAGCGAACTATGACAAAACAGAGTCAAAATTGTTCTTTAAAGAAAGTTTTAGTCATACACATAGCATATTGTTATGCTGTTAATGAAAAATCCTATGAAAACTTCATTTAAAATATCTTGAGAGAGTAGTTTATATTTAAAGGTCTACTGAAAATGCACTAATGAGCAGCTGTGATAATATTTCATCTTAGGGAAGTCAACTGTTCACAGATAAAGCCCTTCATTTGTTTCTTTCTCTCTTGATGGGTAGGAATAATGCTGTTTTCAGTTCTTAGGGAAGGCAAGAGCCTGAAATAAGTTTGTAGCTGACTGTTCTTATGCACCGAAAGTGAGAATATAATCTTGCTTTCTTTGGGCAAAAATGTTGTTTTGGGACCACATCCACAATGGCCACAAAGGCTTTGATACCACATTGAGTAAATATCAGTGGGCTGTTTCTTCAGTGTGGGGACCCAGTGAAGAGAACAGGTCCTTCTGCAGGCACATCCATCCCACCAGAAGGGTATAAAAGCTTAAATCACTGTGGTCTACTGCTAAAATCTTATTTTGTTCTAAACTTGTTCTGATGCCACAAATATTTACACACATGAATAAGTTAAATTTCACGCACATAATCAGGCATTTAGGCTATGGTGAGTCTATCGGAAAGAATTTGGCAATTCTATGTGCAAGGCTGAGCTCAGAAGTTGTAGGGAGATGTACTTCCATGGGGCCATTGGACTTCCTCGACAGTGTTTAGATATTGGTTTAATCAAAGAACTGTGTGCCATTATCCCAGGATCTGTGTCAAGCTGTGGATTAGGTTTATAAAAAAAAACTACAAAAGCTCCTGCTGGTTGAAAGATTATGAGTATTTAGCTACATTGCTGCTGTTACAGGCATGAACATGTTCTTTCAGTGTTTTTGAATTGTAGCAGTGTTACAATTAATTAATTGTGTCCGTCTAGTTATAAATTAGACTAAAGAGCTAAGTTTTTATTAAGTTACTACTGATTTTCTTACTGGTTTTGACTGTAAAACTTAAACTCAAACACACTTCTCCAATCCGGACTCAAAAAATGTGTCAATAAAAGATATTGTAATCACTCAAATCTAAGAATGTTAAATCAAGAAAATTCATGGAACCACCAGTAACTACCAGTAACTGTCACTATGTTAAACTTTTTAATTTCTCATAACAGCTAGAATAGTGTTGTGAGAACATGAGATAATATGCACAAAAAGAAGAAAGGAACTTCTGGTTGCAAAAAGTGCGGGGAAGTTGTTCCCATAGTAAGTCATTCTATTAAACAAGAGCCATTATTGCATCCTAGCAATGCAAATGTAAAACAGAAAGTCTGTTAGAAACCAAGCATCATTGTTAGTATAATATATTGTTAGTATATATATTTTCCCTTCCCACATACTTTTTTTAGGGTGGGTGGGGAATTGCATGCTATTCGATTAAAGAGATTGTGGATCAAGACTTGACACTTCAGGAAAAGTATTTTTTTGTACTGTTCAAAGCTGACCTCTGCTTTTAAAATGGTTTGATCTGCACTTTTTCATCTGTTTAGAAGCATACATTTTTGGTTAAGAAATTGAAGACAATCTCTTTGTCTTTTTCCAAAGCTGGGGAGGTTGAGATAAAAAAGAATGCCTGCTTTAAAAGTCACACATGGCTGTAATTTAAGATTTTTTTTACCTCATTGTCCATAACAGTTGAAAGAAACCTTCAATGAAAGTTTATTAACTAGGCCAATGCCTGAGGCAATAAAGGTTCATTTATTACCAGTTTCTTGGCTGTTTTTCTTCTTCTATTTTTCCGTTAAACTCGTAGCGTAAGATAATACTTCACAAAATTAAACCTTTGACCTTCTGTGAAGTTAAGTCGCCTTTGATTAGATAAAGTAACAATTTATGGTCCAGCATGAGGTTGCACATGAAATGAATAATGCAACAGACTGAATGAGAACTGAGAATCTATTGCTTTTGAAAAGATCACTGTTGTTTAAGAAGGAATGTTCTCTCTTAATTGTATTGGAGTGATGCTGTATGCATTTCAGTAAGATTTTTAACTGTTGCTGAAAAAGTACAACATAGCCAGGCAGTTATGCAGTCTACATTGTTTAATTCTGTCACAATTGCACCAAGACAATAATAAATTCAGATTACAAACCCCTGTTAAGCTGTAACAGTTAGCACTTTGTTGTGGTATTTGAAATGCACTTTATGATTTCACTCCTTACTCTTCAGTACAAAGGAATAAATCCACAATAAATGAAACAACAAAAATTACACAAAAAAAATGTAAACCCATCAGTTCCATAAGTGGCAAATATTGATGATAAAATATTTACACTTAAACATTCTTTTTCAGCATTATTGAACCTGCCAGTAGTTCTCATTCAAAAAATACAATCTTAAGTTTTATCTACTTTTAACAAAGCAAATCAAGAAGACACTACTTCTTTCAAGGTCAGATCTTTCAAGGTCTTTCTGCAACTCTGTTATTAATTGCAGAGACACATTGCAAGTAAAAAGATTTGAAGATTGCTGTGGAAATTTAGCTCTTTTCCTTGTTTATTTTAAATGAAATACCCAGACCTCAAAATTCATATTGCAATTTAGGAGTACTTACAGGAAAAAGGTCTGATTAGTCTGATGAACAACAGATGGTTTGAGCGTCACATACACTGGTTTTCTCCCAGTGTAAGACTGGCAATTTCATTTTTGTTGCACCAGTCTAAACCAGATCACATGGCTGAATTTTTATAAGTATTCCTTATTTAACAATATTTAAAGTGCTGTAAGTTATGTCACTTTTTTTTACATGACGCCTTTAATGATAGTTCTTTTAATGATGTTATAAAGTTATCTGGATGAGCACTTTGTGTGGAACCATGCAAGTTGAGCAGGAAAATACAGCTAGAATGGCCAGTCAGGAATTTCTTTATTATCCTAAAATAACAGGTAATGAACTTTTTAGGGTATATCAATATTGTTGTATTGGATCAATCCAGGCAGCTTAACAGAAGTAAGGCTTCTGGATAACTGTAAGATTCCAGGCCTACATTATACATAAAGAATGCTACTAAGGTAACTTGGTATATTTTAGCAGAACATTACAGTGTAGTATGAAGTTCCCTTTTCTGCAATCCAGTCTATGTAATCAGAACCTCTGTCCTCCTGCAGATTGCTTTTGCCTTCTTGTTTTTCGTATTACACTATGGAAAACACGCATTAGATCAGAGACTAAGGTTAGGATCCTATTTCGTTTGAAATAACTGTGCAGCAGCATAGCAAGCTACCAAAACCTTGTACCTCAACTGCTGAAACCTGTGAAACCAGTGCAATAATCTGCAGTGATCAGGGTCAAGTCCTAGGAGGTAACCCTGCCTTTCTTAGGCAGAGTTTTCATATTTTAGTAAGAATTTTGCCTAAGTAAGAGCCTCAGTGCGAAATTTGGAATTAAGTCAAGAAAAGACATGAATTATTTTCAAGTCAGTACCATTGAAATAAATTATAAGAAAAAAGATTAAGTATTATTTTGCAATAATGAAAGGAGTTCTTTCAGAATTTAGATGGGATTTGGACCTCCTCACATTCAATGAATAAAGCATTTCTGCAGAATGAACTTTCCAGCAAATAAATAAAATTAAATGTAACAGTTGTATTTTGGTTTTCAACCTGATCTGTAATGGCAAAGGTAAGGTACCTTGAAAATGTTCTCAAAGTCCTAAAGAAAGAGGTTGTGAAATATGTATATATATTATTGGATTTTTTTATGTATCCATAAGTATGTATGTATGTATGGTACATATAAAGGAAAGTAATAGTTATATTGAGGAAGTTCTTTGTTATTTATTGGAGTAACTATTAGGAATTAAAATTACCATTAGGTATAGTTATGTGAAGTAAAAGTGAATTAAGATCAAATACTTAATTTTGTAAGATGTCCCAGCCCAAGTTTAGGCATATAATTCAAAAATGTGTATTTTAAGACATATTTGAGGCTGAAAAAGTTACAGTCATAGGTCCTTTTCTTTTTTCCCTTCAAAAATAGGGTGTGGAAGTTGCTCATGACATCTAAAAGTTTTAAGAGCTCTCTCTTAAGGCAGGGAATAGTATTTGTTGAAAGGCAGAAACCCTGGATGTGATTTAGTGCTGACCAGTAACTCATACACATTTTTAAAATCTGTCATGATATATGACAGCTCTTTCAGGTGTTTTGCTTTTAAAACAGAATTGTTTTCTGAAGATGCTATGTTTTTTTTGTCATGGTTTTCCATTTCATTCACTCATTTTTCAGCATTAGAGACCACACATACAGGGCATACTTCTGGTCTCATTCTCACCCATGAAATTCTGACTTCAGTAGAGTTGTACGGGTGTAAATTAGACTAGAACTTGGCAGGAGAAAGCTTATGATTATATTTGGCAGAGGCAGCAGGCTGCGACTTTATTAACATAATTAACAGCTACAAACACACCCAACAGGCCAAAGTAATCTAGTGACAGAAGAGAGAAGGTCTTTGTAGGAAAGGATCATTCACGCTTTCTTTTGGTGTTCTGCTTCTTGTTCCTGAGTTCCTACTAAGGCTTGGAGAGCTTTCAATTGAGCTGTAATTCAAATTCATATGGCTCCTACAAGACACCTTGAACAGACTTCGCTGATGAGTCTATAGGAACTGTCAGCAATACGGAGATTACTTCAGAAGCATGATGGTTGAATTGAACTTTCTGATGTTTTGCTTTTTGATTTAAATTGTTGGACAAGATTAATTGCACACAGTAAGAGATTTAAATGAATAGCTTTATAAAGCATTAAAGTTCTAAGTATGTCACATGGGAAAAAAGCTGTAAGGTTTAAATGAATAAATGTATTTAATGCATAAAATGTCTAGGCTAATTTTTTAATTCCTTTACTAACATCTTTTATTGAAAAAACATACTTTATTCATCCATCTTAGTTATACTGCTGTGGTTGTGGTAATTTAATATTCCTGCTCTTTGCTAATCTTCTGGTTCAACAGAAGTAAACAATAGGTTTCATAAATTAAAAATATGCTCTTCAGAACATGCTTCTGAAGATAAAAAACAAGGCTGTAAACATTTATGACTGAAACAAACTAGATTGTTCAAATACTGCCATGATGTATCATGTATATCAATATGGCACTGATATCAGTTAGAATGCAAACAAGGTTTTAAATGATGTGCCCCTTCATTTCAGCTGGAGAATCCGCTTTACACCATCTGCCTATCAGATGGTTAGGAACCAGGACTGCGTATTAATGCCACATGTTCGATTTTCTTTCCTCTTGTAATGGTTAGATTCATATTGCTAATAGCTGTGCATGAGCACTGTCGATGAAATTTGTGTGACGATGGAGTGATGAGATATTTATAAAGCTGCCTGTCTCACTGCATAATCAGCAGGAAGAATGCCAGACATAAACAACTTATCAATTTCAGAATATTAATGACAACTACTCATTGAATTTAATCAATTTAATATTTTGGCCTGGATACTTTTAACTGTTCAAATAAATAGTTTGTAAAAATAAAAAATATCTAAGTGTCTGTTTGTTGTGATCCGTATTTCTTTTATTTCAGTTGGCTTTATAGGTGACTTCTGGTTATCTCATACTTGAAGATAAAATTTCTGTATTGTAGAAAAGCATGCACCTCAGAAATTCCTTGCCTACTTGTTTTAAAGAGTAAAGTGATATTAAATAACATTTAGGTCAAAAAGGCTTTTTTTAACAACAACTAAAAAAAAAAATCCCAAGTATTTACGCCACTTTAAAGTTTAGTATTTTAAAATATGCATAGAGATACATAACAGCTTATTAACCTCTTCTGTTCAGAATATATTTGGCTGCCTTTGCTAGTCAGATCAGTGAGATGGGTCAGGCCCTGTGCTAGAGAGAAAGTTTTATCTTGTACCGTGCCACAGTGTAGTGAGTGCACCAGTGATTATAATGCTCTAGTAACTGGCTCAGGATCTTCCTTGCCACTTGCTTTGCTATACTGTGAGAGTCAAGTGATAGGAGAAAAGTAAAACAGAAGCTGTGCTCTATGTTGGAATTGCTGTGAGGAATGACATTAAGCAATAATTCTGAGGATTATTCCTTACTCACATTTCCACCCCCCCCACCGGTGCTTATACGAGACATGCATTTAAGAGTTGTATAGTTTAAATTAATTGGTGTATAGCAGAGTAGTCATCTCAATCACTTACGTGGTTGCATGAGAGAAGGAATGAAATTAGTAGTTTAATTTCTGCTTTTAAAATTATCATTTATTATCACAAGCATTATCTTGTGAAAATCATAATACAGAACTAAACAATCCGGATTTTAGTTTTTCAGTCCTTATCCAAAGGTTATAGTTTCCTCTAGAGAGGAGCGTTATGGCCTACTTTGGTGTAAATATTGTAGCAAAAGAAAGTTTGTATTTCAGCAGTTCTACAACTGGATCATTACCCCAGTGTGACATATTTGCAGGTGGGCTTACGAGTCCTGTGTCCAGTGTCTGTTTAATATGGTATTTACTTTAATGCTTGGAAGTGCTTAAAACTGCTGGTGTAGAAATAAAGTCACAACCAAAAGTTTGAGTTGTATTCATTGATTATACTGTATTTGAATATTCGTCCGAAGGATTGTTCTTTAAAGATGCTGGTTTTAGCTTGTCAGTGATGTATATTAAAAAAGGAAGTATAGGTTATTGTATTGCTTAATGAACACAGGATGCAAACCAAAGTTCAGAGGTGCACTACCCCTTTTTCTGTGGCCTACTTTAGGGGCTGTAACCAAATTTGTATAATGTATAGCTTCATATCCTTCCTCTACAGTAAAAATATCATTGGAAGCAATCCATGTTATTGTCAATACCTTTTTAAGATCAGAACATGCACAATTTATAATAGTAGCAGAAGCTAAAATAAAATTAAACCCTTGTATTTATCCACCTTCTGGCTTGATTTTTGGCTTTTGGTACATCTTCTTCTACCTGAAATAGCAGTTTTCTAAATAATATTGATCTGCCTATGCAGAATGTAATTATCACATACTTGGTAATTCTCATTGCACTTGAAGGTGTTAGAAGTCAGCCTGTGAGGAGGGAGGGTTGGGAGGTTGGAGCTGTTTGCTAATCTTTATGCAATCATGCAAAGTAATATGGGAAAGCAACCTACAATGTGTTCAAAGGCACCTCTTATGCCACCTCACTGCTTTCCTGATACCTACCTTCTGCCTTCTCCCCACTGGATTTTGCCTTCTGTCCCTCCCCATCACTAGCTGAAAACACGGCAAGAGTGAACTCATTTTCCATTTCAGGGGGCAAAGGGGACAACAAGAGGCCCTTGGCAGCAATGGTGCTAGCAGTATTTGCCTCAGCAACCTGGGATTATTTGCTTATTTGGTCTTTCCTGCTAAATTGCACCTCTCCTATGCTGGGCAGCAGCCTTGGCCCACTAGAATGGTAAATTGTGGAGTTAATTCCTCGTGAGATCCATAAGACACTTCACACCTCTCCAAGTAGCTGAAAATCAGACAGCAGGCACCTTTAGACTAATTACACTGAGTTTTTTCAATCCTTCTCCATGGTCAGGCCAAGAATCTTGATTCAGAATGACTGAGGGTCTGTTTTCAGCATCACAGGCTGAGGTTGCATAATTGCGTAAAATTTACCTGGTTTAATGCCTTCTCTTTCATTCTTACATTTAATTCTCTTTAGTTCCCACCTCTGTCCCCTGAATCAATCATGTGAGATAGGCAGCTCTTGTGAAGTTTTGGTACTGATTTCTGTCTGCTACCATTCAGGCTGGGGCAAAGGAACCTAAATGGGTAGCAGGACAGTTTGGGGACCACATAAGAATTATTTTGCCTCAGGCAAAAATTTATGTCTGTGACTTTGATTAAAGGCTGTATCTAATGTTGAGTTTTGAACCATTTAGACCATTTGTTTAATTGCTTTTGACAAGAAAAATGTTCTCATTTTTGTAGAACATTCTTGTAAATTGCTGAAGGACAGAAATTTGGTTTGGTAGTAAGAGCACTTGGATTGCCTGAAGGTGACTTTGGGATTGGGATTAAATGAGATTAATAATTCCTCTTCTCACTGATAAATACCTTAATGCCTTGAAGTTTGGGGAAAGCAAAAAAAGTAGTTTACCAATGTTCTGCATTACTAACATTTCTTCTAAAAACGTTTCCTAAAATGACCACATCTCCTTACTGTTATGTGTGAAATGAGAAAGAAATGTCATCTGTTATTTATAAATAGAAACTGTAGACCTTTTTTTTTCTTCCTTTAGCATGTAAAGCTTTGGCGTTGGGTTTTTTTTTCTTCTAAGTACATTTATGTACATATGCACCTATTCATAGCCAGACACTGAAGACACCATTTTGAAACTAAGTTAAATTTCTGAGAGCATGTATAGCTGCAGTTAGTTATGATTGTATTATGACTGCAGTTACTGGATGCCAGTTTAAAATCTAGTTGGATATATTGGAGAAACTAAATATCTAAATATGATGTGAAAAATTTTGCTTGAAAAAAACTAATAGCTTTTAAATGTAACAAGAGGAGTAATATTCTGCAATGTTCTCCGTTCATTATATAGGAAGCATGAAGGAAGAATTAACAGTTTTAGTCCTTACAATAATGAAGAATCATCATAGAATAATGTGTATTAAATTTTGTTCATGCTTATTTGCAGGCCTGACAGCAGCAGCTGCGGCAGCAGCAGCTGCCACCAATGCTGCCATAGCAGAAGCAATGAAAGTGAAAAAAATTAAACTGGAAGCTATGTCCAACTATCATGCAAATAATAACCAGCATGGAGCAGATTCTGAAAATGGAGATCTGAATTCAAGTGTCGGTAAGTCTCAGACACAGCATTATTATATTTTTTGTCCATAATGCTCTGGTATTTTATTAAAATGGTGATCCTTCTGAACTTCCTTCTGAAATTCTTGATTTGGTGTAAAAAGTTGCATATTTGTTCTCTTTTTCTTGCTGTTTTTAGTTTTATTTTGTATCTGACCTTTATACCAGCGTTCAGCATTTCTGTTACTATTACAAAAACATTCTTTGCTTTGCAGGTTACTTTTGCAGAGTCCAGTTAATATTTTCCATGAAAGAAAGTGGTTTGATTGCTTAGAGTTCATTTTTCAAAGTACAGGTGGGGTGACAGATGATGGTGTCAAAGTGAAATTTAACAATGTCTCCTGCTCACTGCGCTCGGTATTGACTTTAGGTAATTCAGAACACAAGCTTGAAAGCAAAATATTTCATACTTTCATGTGCCCTGTGACAAAAGGAAAACATACATACACAATAAATTATTGCCATGCTCTGCAGTTCCTATCATATTTTATTTTAATAAACACATTCTTAAAATGTAGTTAACAGGTTTTTCCATTTCTTAAGCAACCATCAGCAACTCTTGTTCTTTTGCAAACAGAATTGTTTCAGTATACTTTAGTCATTTGTTTAGATGATTTGTTTTGCTAAAGTATACTTCAAAGCTTGAATAACTTTTTGTTGTTGATGATTAAATCTTTAATCATCTGTGTGTGTCTGCTGTAAAATGTTTTGTTATGCCATTTCATTGTATTGGCTCCTTTTATCATATTGAGACAGTATTAACTCAGCAACAGAAATTCAATGACAAAGAGGCACGTTCAGAAGACTGCAGGCAAGATCAGTGTATATTGGAATAAAATGAATTAAGATAGATTTTTTTTTTGTTTGTTTTGTTTTTATTTTGGCTCTTTTGTTTATTTTTTAGTTTTTCATCTCATAAATACATTTGAAATGAGTCTTAGAGTTATGTACTAGCCTTAACATGAATAAATGTGTTTGTGAACAGCATTTCTGTACAGTTCAGTAGGTAAGGGTAGACTATTATTTACAAATAATGTGAATTGCAGTTCAAAGAACTGGTTTCCCTAGGCACACTCTGTTTTAAATAACAACAAGAAGTATGCATTACTGTATTAAGGAGAGGGCCAGATTTCTTTTCTTTTAAAGAAAGGCTTAAAACAAAGTCTTGATGGTGAAGAAAATAGTCTTAAATGAGTGTGTGGGCACTCAGATACCACCAGCACGTGCAGTCACTAGAATATTAGTGGAAGAATTTTTCTCTGGGGGAGAAGACAGGACAGGGTTGAGAGCAGGTGTCTGAAATTTGGGAGGAGACAGGTACAAATGAATTGGAAGGGCCATGTGGCCTCTAACATACAGGGAGAAAAGTGAAATAATAAGAAAGAGTGAAAAATATAAGTGCAAACTGGGAGGATAAAGTGGCTGTACTAGAGCTAGAAGCTAGTTTAGGTTTGAATTTCAGATTTTGATGAATAAATCATGTGAAATACAATGTTCAAATATTGGATTATGGAATTGTTATTCTGATTGGAAGTTCCAGTGACAAATACTTTTACATCCATGGAAATGGAAGAGTTAACAGGTAATCAACATCTAAATCGCATGAAGTATTTTGTAGGAGAGTGGATGGAGTATCTGAATAAAAAAGAAAACAATATTTTTAAATCATTATTTGTGGCATAATTTAGATAACTTACACAGCTTAATCATTTCCATGTTTTAGAAAATACATTCTAGCTATTTTGGCAAGGCAAAGTTAGCGAAGCAACGTTATTTACTGCCATTGCCAAAATTTCCTCTCAGCCCTTACCTTACTTGTTAACTTCAGTTAATTTCACAATTTAACTGAATGAAGAATAGAGTTCATTATGTTCAGAAAAAAATGGCTCTTCTGAGTAGAGTGAAAAGCATCCCAGTTGTCTCCATGCCATGAGGAATGGTTCTTGAAATACAGTGTGCTTGTCTGTGCATCCAGTCTTGAGCCATATTCTTCCTATGGAGGTTTTCTCAAAAACAGTTTACATTTGTTTCATTCTTCCTATGGAGGTTTTCTCAAAAACAGTTTACATTTGTTTCTTTTGTAGTGAGCTGTATCTAGTGTCCAGTGTCAGTTATGCATAGGGAATCAGAAAAGTGATTCTTACTGCTACTAATGCCAGGGAATTATTAGGTTCATTAAGAGTTAAGTACTTATTAGTTGCATTTTTGAAAATTAGCATATTGTATTATCTTGACAAGAATTTATATTTCAAAGGTGTTGCTTTGCAGTAGGTGTGTGATCTTTTTTCCCCCTGCATTTTTTTCAGATGTTTATTTAAGTCTTTTCTAATAAATACTATCAAGTACATATACTACTAGTGCTTTAAATTACGGCTTGTTAGGCATGAATTTGAAATAATATGTTACTGAATGTTGACAGGAGGAAGAAATAAAACAAAGTAACCTGATTTTGGTTTATATTTTAAATTGTGTTACATGCCTGACCAACCTGAAAAGGAACAAAAAACCTAACCAACCAGGCTAAAAGCTTAACTGATACATCTTAGCCCATATGTAACAGACATTATAGTATATTAGTGTACATTTATTGATCATACCATGTTCTTTATTTATCTATCTCCTATGTATAAGGAGATAGATAAATAAAATATGGGCTCTTGAGTTGAACTGTCAGGTTTACTTCTGAATCGTCTTGCTTTTTATTTTTAATCAGATGTTTAATGTGAATTATGGAAGTAATTTTTGTAGATGAACATTGTATAATTATACAGAATGCTACACAAATTTATTAACTTGGTCCTTTGAAGCAGTGGCCAAAACGTTAGTGAGTGAAGGGACTTAAAGTAATACTAATAAGTAATTATTTTATATCCCTCAGTTTTGCTGGTAACCTTGAGCTTGCATCCTCCTACCAGAATTATCATTTTAGAAGGGGGGAAAAAGGAAAGGGAAAAAAAAAAAAAAAAGAGAAATTACAGGGGAATCAGAGTGAGGTATTAGCACACTGAGTAAAATATATGGCTGCAACGCCTTTCTTCCCCATCCACAATCAATTGGATTCTTTTAGTTTAATATTTACTTGCTAAGATGAGATGCTATTCTGCATGGTGATAAACAGTCTGCTACTGGCATCTGAAGGTGACCTGTCAGTTCATATGGACAAATCTCCTGCTTACTGAAATGTACAAAATAAATCATTAAAGCAGGCAGGTGCTCATTCCCAGATTTAAATCACCATAGATTTATGATTTGAATTAATGCTTCATTTGGTCATAGAAATAGATGCTGAGACAAATGATATGCAGTGGTTGGGGCTTCCATACTGTAGCCATCCTAATATTGATTGCTGAGATGTCTTTGCAATCTCTTGTTTATATCAAGTACTGTCTTGTGACAGCTTGGCTGATATGAGCTACATTGCAGATAAGAAGGAAAAATGTCCCAGGTTCTTTTTAGTGGCAATTGTACATACAACATACAGGATAGATAAATTATTGTGGTTTTGTTTAAAAAATGAATTCTGTGTGGCAGCAAACAGAAAAAAAAAAAAATTATGCTCTGTGGTTTGTTTTGGTTTTTTTGTGGTTTTTTTTTTTTTTAATTTTAATTGCAGAGTTAAAAGAAAGCGAGTTACAAGGTCAAACGTTAAATTTCATTGTAGAGGTTCTGCTCTTTCTCATCATAACATCTTAGGATATTATTAGGATCAGTTGTATATTTACCTTCTAACGCTCCAAAGCAATAGATAGGTAGAGCAGCCCAATTATTTCTTTGCTGCTTAAATACTTATTGCCCTGCTATCATACTTCATTAACCTGCAACAGCAAAAGATAGGCAGCTTTGAAAATAAATATGTTTAAAGCTATTTCTGTGAGCTAGGCTTTGCTATCTATAACTTGGTAGGAAGTGAAGAACAGCCCGTATACTTTTGCTTCCCGAACATTTTATATAATGAAAACACTATGCATACACTTTAGGGAATACTCAAAGGATTTGTAAAGACCTTTGCCACTTGCTAAAATCTGACTCATAAAACTTGTAAACAACTATCAACAATAGTAAATTACTTGCTTAGTAGGAAATGAGTTCATATCTATTCAAAATGTGATCTCAAAACAGATGTCCCAAGAAAATGTCATTGTTTAAACTACATTCATACAAAAAAAAAAAAAAAAAAGGCTATTATTTCTTTAAGGAAGTGAAGCAATCTTGAAGACTTTGGTGTTCTCGGTTTCTAAACACAGTTAGGAAATATAAAGCAACATTTTACACTTGGCAAGCTTGTTAATCCATAAACAACCACAAAATGTGTTGAAAATTAAGGGATTTTTTTGGCATGGTAGGTTTCCTATTCATCCGCATTACTTTGCAATATTTAAAATTATGAGACACATGCAAGGTTTCCTGTGATCTGTTGTTCAAATGTAACAGTTGCTTGCATACTAGTATTCTTCCTTTTTTTTTGTTTTAATCCAGAATCAGAGATGAAATTATTTAGGTGAAATTATTTTTCTCCAGTGACCTTGCCGAATAATAGAACAGTACAAAATGCAGTCATTTCCTTTTTCTAAACACACGTGTCTATTTTAAAGGAAAGAATTACTTTTATGGTTTCAGGAAAAAGTCTTGGAGACCTTGAAAAAGCAAATAAAAGGAAACAGAGAATGCAGGCCACTGAGCACAGCTCTGCAGTTGCACATCTGATTCTCTGCCTTGGCAATGTTAATGAACCTCAAATCCTCCCTATAATTAGATGAGGGAATTGCTTATATTTTCAAACAGATGATGCTGCTATAATGAAACGATTGACAGGGAACTTAAGAGTGTCTACAGTAGTCATTTGGTTTCCGGGTTTTGTGGGGGTTTTTTTCCTTTTTTTTTTTTTCTTTTCCCCTCCCACCCCCTTTTTTTTTTTTTAGGTGCAAAAGAAGATTGCCTGTAGACACAGGTCCTGGGAGAGGTAGTAATTTACACAGAATGCTATGACAGGTGTCTTTGTATAGCATGGAAATAAAATGGAAGAGAAAGGAATGATGGGCAGGTACGACAATTTTTTGGGAGGAATGTCCTGTGCTTATTCTGCTTGGGTTCTTTAAAAGGGGCCGAGACTCAAGAGATGGATCTGGATTGAGTGCACAGCTGTAACTGCTGATGAGCTAATTGCTCCTTATCTCTCAGCCCCATTCATCTTCATTTTTTACCAATTACTGAGAATTATCTGTGTTCTCAGTTGGATATGAGAGTTAATCCTTTTTGGTTAAGCTGGCAGTACTGTGAGCAGATTCCAAATCATAGGGTGAAAAAGCTAGAGCAAGCTTGTTCTCAAACTCTCTCCAGTTCAATGGCAGTATCACTAGTTCATAAGAATTTTTCTATTGTTTAACAGATTAAACACTGGTTTTTTGTGGGTTTTTTTTTTTTTTTTAACTTTATTTCTTTTATTAGTATATATTTTTTCTCTTAGCATAAACCGAATGTGTATATTCTTAGGTAGATGGATGTGCTCCCATTCTAAAAATATTCACTTGCAAAAATGAAAATAAGATAAACAAGAACTTCAGACCAGAAAGATTATTTGCAGTATATCAGTGTTCATTGTGTGATTGATACATAACACTTTTTTAACGACAAGATTGTGCATGCAACTTTGACATCATGGGACATGAGACAAATGCTTGTAGTGGCATATATCTACTTTTGTAAACTTCTTTGAGATCTGTGGATAAAATGTGTTGTCTCGGTGCTAGGAAAGGCATAATCATACAGCCTTAAGGACAAACACGCTATGTTGACCACATCATATTTTAAGCTAAAGGAATGCTTTCATAAAACTGTGCTTCAGGAATGCAGAGAATACCAGAAACAGATCACTTGGTTATAATCAGGTCACTAAACTTTAGTTTGGAATTTTACTTGTCCTGATGGTGGCACAGGAAAGAAGAAATCATGAATTCCGTAGTCTATCACCTGAGAATATAATTTCTCTGGATCTGCTTCCCTGGCCCTTTAATTGTGATTGTTAAATTTGCAGAACAAAGCAAGGAATTGGATGTTATGACCTGAACACCAATTAGTAACTTAAGGGAATTATTCACAAAGATTCAGCATTTCATGCTGGACAGTCAGTTGTGTTACATCAATGAGTCCCTTATCTAGACAAAATCCTCACCATGGAATTCATTGGAACAAATGCAGACATTTTCATGTGAATTAGTCACCTTAGACTCAAGAGACAGAAATAGGCGATTGTAGGGGTGATCCATCTCATCCTAAAGTAGATGGCAAAAGTAGGTCTGATGTATTGCACCTTACAAGTGCTTAGTCGTGCGACTACTAAGTTGTAGTTACTTAAGGAAAGTTAAATGAACGAATCTCACAGTGCATGCAATTAATATTTCTGGAATAAGATTTGAGTGAGTTAACAGGTCTTTTCCAAGACAGTGATACAGTAATAGCAAAATAGTGTCTGAGACACAGTGGAAAAGAAAATTTAAAAGAACAAGTTTAGTTATTCACTGAGAAAACTATTCAGATATAAATATACTTACAAGATTGTTCAGATTGTATATCACTTCTGAAGAGTGATTTTTAACTGTGAGGCATACTGAGAGAACAGGCTTCTGAAGCTGCAGAAGCAAAAGCTTCCTGCGTGATATTGTTCTCTGGGCCTGCTATGAAGCTGTATCAACTTCATGGAAAAATCTAAATGATTAAGTCTATCTTGTCGGCAAGATTAAAAAAAAAAAAAAGGCGATTTATGTAGTTTGATCACATTTACTTTATTTCCTGTTCCATGCAAGATAATCCTAATTGGATAAATAGTTGAATAATTTAATCTTCAGTGTGATTTTTTTTCAAAATACGTGCTTTATTGTTACGGCCATTTTCCCTTTTGGTAGCGCCTTCTATGAAAATAATGAAATTGTTAATCTTTTATTCAGTTTTGTTTCATTGTTATTTGCTGTCAGCAGTAAATATACTTGAAACATGGTGCTGTAGATATGCTATATTAAGAAATGTAAGCTTAATACACATTATTTTGCTAAGTAGGTATGATAGTCTGTAGGATCATCTTTAATAAATATTAACTAGAGCCACATCTTAAAAAGAAAACACTAAACTTCATGATTATTGGTTTAAATTTAGAAAATAGTGTCTATGATGGAATATGTGACAAATGAACATATCTCTCATTGAATTGTCATCATGAAACTATGTATCTTTCCCATGATATAGACATAGATAAGTATGCTATGTTATGCATTAAAAATATTTTCTATATAGTGATGTAGACATTGAAGAAATGTAGAATTGTTGTTTTCATTCATATCTACCACAAGGGACCAAAAAAACCTTCTTTCATTTTTGGAACAGAATTAAAAAAGTGTGTCCTTTTCTTACTGTGGTGTGTCTGTTTCAGAATGATGTGAACTAGGCAATACCTCATTTGAGGCTTAAATGTAGCTTGATAAATATAAATCC
>NC_044278.2:82853922-82933922 GCF_004027225.2 Strigops habroptila
AGAAATATTTATATAAAGAAAACCTGGTCAGGCTGTTGTCTTTGCTTCAGGCCCCTGGGTGTTCAAATTTACGTTCTTTCTGGTCTTTCCTTCCCCATCACTCTGAAAAAAATCCTAAAAAATGTCGGTATTTGGTGCTTTTGTGACTGTTGCTAGCAATGCAGGTGATCATCTTCTATACCTTTCTGGCTGATCAAAGAGAGGAGGCAATATTTGCAATAAGGAGGAATGCTTTGGCATTTCTCAGCATGAGATTTTGTAGGCTGTTACGAAGGAGGCAGGTATCTCAAGTTGGGGGGACCAGCTGTCCAGGGAGATGCCTGGGACGGCAGCAGGGAGAAATAACCTCTTTTGATCTCTTCACTGCTGCAAAATGTGAGTTTTTTCCTGTTCCTTTTGACTCTTCCATGCTCTCTGATGTGCCTGTCAGTGATAGAATCTGTATACAACTGTCTCTTTAGAAGAGCCCTATAATGTTTGGGGATTTTTTTTTTTCCCCTCTGTATTTTTTTTTTTTCCCTTAAGAACTGTCATATGAATATGGAGTGCTGCAGACCTTGATGCTGCCGCTGCCATTGAGATTCATTGAAACTGAAGATCCAAACTGCAGACACTGCATACCAGAATGGGGCATAGGCGCTTTGGCTGTTGAGATCTTTGTGAAAATATTTATCTAGGGAGGTTTTAGAGAAGCCTTGCTTTAAAAAGTACACTTTAGTACACAGGTAACAGCACTTTCCACACAACTTGTAATCATTTAGGTTTAGATTACATTTGCATGTTTTCTCGTTTATTTCTTTACCTACACTACAGTAGGACAGCAATTCCTATTCGAGGAAAGAAAAGCTATGGTATTAAATTCATTCTGCTTTGCTTTGCTTCACAGTCAAGCTTGCCTTTTACAAGACAAGAAAAGCCTACCTCAAGCAATCTGAGTTTTGTGGTGTCATATGTATTTTTAAACAAAAAGGAGTTTTTTCTATCACTACATTTCCCGCCACCTCCAAGGCCTTCCTAATAGCTAGAGCACCCTTGTTTGTCAGAAACTTCAGCCTCACATCTTCTCATCTTCTCAGACTTCATAAAACTGCCTCATCTCAGCAATCATGAGAGAGTGCAATGCCTAGGTGGAGATATAAATGAGTGAACTTTGTTGTTATACAACTATGGAGGGATTTAAAAAAGCCCCACAAGCACAAAACTTTTGGGTTGCAGTCTTTGATCAAGGGGACAAATATTTAATCTGCGTAATAGACTCAATATTTTGTAGCTCATTTTTAGCTCAATGCATAAAGAGGGCTGATTAAGTTATCCTGACAGAAATATTTTGATGATAGCAAACAAACTTAGCAGTAAGCATTTGACCACATTATTTATTAATATGATAAATGAATTGTGAGATGTGTGATTGTGTGATGATGCATTCATTTAGTTGTTCCTTTTTTTCTTTTACTAATCTCTGTCATGTTGGATTTATAAATGGAACTGGGTGACCTTTGAAACTGTGATGGAAATGAAGAGATAAACACAACTTGAAAGGACAAACCAATTAATATAAATGTGTTACACATAAAGAACTGATTTCAATCAATTGCTATCTATGTAAACCTTTGGGCACTTAGCTGAATGAAAGAGAGCAAACAGATTATGTGACATAGGGACAAAATATGCATTTAACTCTTTTGTTATGTAGTAGGGGTATTATCCAAAACATACATAACACTATAGGAAGACCAAGGTGTATGCTTCATTATGCTACAAGGTCCACTGAGAAGGTACTGTCCTTTTTTTGATAACCAGAAAACCCTGCTGATGGAGCTCTAAATTTTATTTTTTATCTTCTGTATTTTGTTGAGTACTTAAAATAGCCTCTATTTAATTTGTTTGCTCTTTCCAGCATTTATAATAGAATTCTTAAAACACTTATGCTGCATACTTTTAAAATATCCCAATCCAGGAATTGCTAGGTAGAGTATTCATTTCTTCTACAGTTGCCTTGTAGTGATAAAAACATTTATCACCTTGAAATCAATACAAAAGTCTTGGGCATCCTTGTTTAAGAAAATTATAGCATCTCTCTCAACCTTATTTATTTCTTTTTTTTCCTGAAAAATGAGCCTTTTGTTATATACATTTTAAACTGCCTGCTCATGTTGTTCTCTTTACATGCCTAATTAGAGAATATGATCAATTTAATATAAAGGTTTCAAAATACTGCCATTGATGCACAACGGGGGGGGGGAAAGAAAATTCAAGCTTGACATTTTAAAACACTTGCATTTAAAAGACTTTCACTACTAATTGATTTTTAAAAGAGTTCTGTGGAAAAGTGAACTCAGAAATGTTTGGAAGTGCCTTGGCGGCATGCCAGAACATTCACTACAAAGCATAACTAGACAGTTTCTGAGGCCTTACTACAACCGAAGAGAGATGTTCTTTGCTTTTCTTAATCTAATTTGGTATCCCAGCTGTACACTTACAGATTATGCTGGGTATTTTCAGTGTCTTATGGACATCTTTAAATGATCAGTTGGCACAAGGCAGCAGCTTCCCTGCTGTCACAGGCAGGGTTAGGCAACACAAGGGTTTCAGTGGTGAGATTTTCATTAAATTTCCTAAAACAAGCTATACTGAATCAATGTTCATTTCATTATTTTAGGTGGCATTTCAGGCATATTTGTCTGGTAATGCTGTTTTCTGGCCTGGATTGAACGGGCTAAAGTCTGTCATTTCTATTTGTCTTTATTAGAGTTAACAGTTTTGTGTGGAGTGAAAAGGAGGGCAGACAATATCTTATATTCTGTAATAATTTCTTTACAATTACGTTTTAGCCTGGACAATATGACAATGCTTATTCTATAACATTTTAGAGTTCTTTCTTAGTTGTCTGAAGTTGAAACGAAAATCCTCCCTTTTTTCTGGAGTGTGCACTTTGAAAACCTACATAGGCAGCTGAAATATTAATGGAAATGACATCCATTCTATTTTGGAAAAAGAGCAGACCAAATGATAACGGGTAACATTGACCAAAAGCAATTACTTTAAAAGGATACTGCTAAGTATCTGAGAAAAATGATTCCTTTGACTAGTTGTTTTTCAGGCCCTGTGTGGTTTTTATTGATTGCTCTTGAATATATAGCCCCCATGATTGAAAGCGCTGCTGGTAATATCCTTCTTTTTATCATGCTGAGAGTATCTTATGGAGAATAATAAGAAAGAAATTTATACAGAAAACAAATACATATTGGAGCTTTAAATAAGTCAAAAGTGGTCTATAGATTACGTATGATATTAATTTTCTAGCATGTCTCCTTCTCTAAAGGTAGTATTTAGAATTAGATGACAAAAAATCAGGCCTTAAAAGTTAAATATTAAGTATTTGTTTATTATGTGGTCTGTTTCCCTCCCTCTGTATCTGATTACCACTGTGGAGCACTATAATTTATCTTCTGATATGAAGTATACAAAGTTTGAAATTAGTTATAGATAGGAGTATAGCCAGTACTATTACTTATATATGAGTATTATATCTAAGCAACTGTTTTTACTCCACAATGGAAGATTTCATCTTAGTGTGAGTGGCTGGCATCTCAGAATGCCACCAGTCTATTTCAGTGGACGCTTGATTAAGGTGCTCGAGTGAATGAAGACAGGCACAGGAATGGATTTAAGCAGGAGGCTGCAGTTTTAGTAACTTCTGGAAAGCTGGAAGCAAAAGCTGGAAAGCTTCTGAAAAAATGAAAATCTTCCAGACTCCCCAGCTACACAGGCCTGTCAGAGGATGGAATAAAGTTTGTAGGATTCAGTTTGTTCTAGGATTCAGTTCTTCTTTTCGAGGTCTTTTGAGTATGCATCTCTCCTTCCTTTTTCCCACAGCAAGGCAAAACTTGCCAAAGGGACACCTGTGTGCCTTTTTCAGATATAAAAGTTTGCCAGCAAAATTCTGTGTTTCATTTGTTGTTGCAGTATGCTTACTAGCAGCCCTCCCAAGTTAAGAAGGAATAGCTAGGGCTTTACATTACTTCCAAATTTTCCTGTCAGTTGAACTAAAACTCTAAGATACTTTAAAATCCATTAGGATCCAAAGGGAAAAAAAATCCTTCATGACTCCAATAGTAATTGTTCAGTCAGTCCTGAGGCATCCTTAGGAAAAAGAGAACAATTGATATTGCTAGTTCCCATGCTCCGGTTACATGGAGGGAGGGTGACGAAGCAGACAGATAAAGATGTGGACAGAAAAAGGTTAGCACGTGGAAAGTCGGGAACAATAAGAGATGAAGAGTTTCTGAAAGAAAAACCCATGTCTTTTCCACCTATAGATTGAAGGTCTTATTCTAGTTTTTCACCCTATGAGGTGAAAGTAGATGACTGTGGACAACGTATCTTCTATCTACTCTGCAGAACTCACCAAAAACCTTCTTTAGACATTTCTTCAAGGCAATTTCACAAGCCTTACGTCCAAGATAGGTATATTAAATCTCTCTTCTGCCTTGAATTGCTGGGTTCTTTTATCCTATGCAGACACTTTTATTACATTATAGCCAACATTTTTCTGAGAAACCAGTATCTGTCCTTTTGGAATCCATGTAGTATTTACATGGTTTATTCTGGCTTAGGAGTCCAAACAGAGATGTACCACATTGTGTTGCAACTATACATGATTTTTCAGATGGTTTTGTATGCAGATCAGATTTAGCAGTAATTCCTTTATATGAAAGAGGAGGCAGGCAATTTTTTATTTATCCGTGAACTTGGTTTATGGAGTAATGATGCCAAGGATGCCAACAGTGGAATTCATCTTTTTGTGTAATGCTCTCCCAAACATGCTCAGTCAGTTCTGGGTTAACTATTATGCCGTATGGATACTGTGTTATTGCAAGGTCTGGAAAACAGGCAGTTTATGGTGGCATGGAGTTTAACCAGTCAATACTCATGAGAACACCCTGTCTGCATTCAGACACCAGCCTGTGAACCAAGGTCCCTATTACTGACAACTTCTAATTTCTGGTTCTGTACAAAGCCAGCCTGCATGGTCAAAGCAGAGAGCTAGGACTGGGTAAGCACCAACCTTAATTCTGAGTAGGTGCTGAGGATCATCCTACAGAATACAGGTAAGTGGCCCTGAAGGAATTGGCTTGTGTGGCTGGACTTGGTAATTGGTGGTACAGCAGTGCTAGCCAGATGTGACAAACATGGCAAAGAGTAATGTTTTACAGTCCATGCATTTTCTGAGATAGTATTTAAATACCTTGGAAAATGGAGAATTGGCTGTTTATACACAGTTTGGTACAGTTCTGTAGCATGCTTTGTTTTCTGGAAGGCAGGAGATCCTTGTTCCTTTCAATATCACAGGCTCTTGGTCCTGGCCTCTTAAAGAAACCGTAGCCTTCACTTTCTGTTATCCCCCACTGCCACTTACCTCCAGGACAACACATTGGAAAGACTTTAACAAAATGAGAGATGTGTGGAGGGAAGTTCAGGCATTTGCCCAGGTCTCACTCGCCCAGGTCCTCACGTGCAGTGACATGCAAACAGTTGATACCTTGAACATGCTGGAAGTCCTGCAAGCTGCGCCCGTGGTCATGGTAGAAGAGTGCTAGGTGTCTTTCCCCCTCTCCCCCCAGTAGCCCTTTGAACAATTTAGGTTTGAAAATGTGTTTTTAAACAGATTTTTCATAAAATAAAAATAATTGGAGGGGCAGGAGAGATACTTACTTACACATCAGGTCTGAGTTTGCAAGGGAGCCTGCCTGTATAACTTTCTACACTCCATAATCACAACTAAGTTACTTCTGTCAAAGCAGATTAGATGTTCCATGTGTGATTATGATTTTTTATACATATATAGTATCTCGGGGCCAGTAAAGCTGAAGTTATTTGCAGACCTCACCCTTAATCCTCAGACATACCATAGATGTCACAGGGCACACACGGAACTGCTGCTGTACCAGTACAGCAGTCAGGCTTGCACGGGAGTCTCACCCTCTCTGATGCAGGGTTGAACTCCCTAGTGCACAGCTGAAACCTTAACTGGAGGAAGCGGAATAAGGAGGGTTTTTTCTTGAAATCTGAAAGTGCTGTCTAACGATCAGTGGCCGTGGCAGTGATGGGAAATGGTGGGGGAGGAGAATGAAGGGGAAAAGAGAGTAAGACGGAAAGAAAGGTGGAGATGGGAAAGTGCTGGTTAGTTAAGGGTACTGCTGAATATGCTTCCCTGTTTGTTTTGTGACTGGCAAGCTCTCCTGTCTTACTGCTGTTGCTTTGCACAGAAATGTACATAGGACATGCTAAGACTCTAGGTCATTTGTCTTTTGTTTATCTTTGCATGGAAAAGCTGATTTGCCAAATTAACAGATAGGAACAACTGCGAGTGACATTAAACTTACTTTATTTGAATTTTCCAAATTTTTTTTGTAGCCAGTACTATAGGTGTGACCTCACCTAGAGTTGAATTTTTGGCTATGAAATGTCAAACCCTGTTTCAGTATTGTAATACTCCTTTACAATGTCACTGCCCTCTTCCTGTTTAGTTGTGACATGATACAATTTTTGCAGTGTTCTGTTTCCCTTCTGTCTCCCCTCATTATGTCTTGATAATTATTTTGGAAAAATAGTATACTTTCCTCTTGCCGTAGCAGTGCTGACAGGTGTTGGTTTATCAGATGAGTTGTGCAGGGCAAAGCCTGGTACTCTTGTAGCCACATCATTTTCTGAAAAATTCTGCTTTTGATTTTGAAAGGGATTTTGTTTTGTTTTTATAATTATGTTCACAGCTGCAATACAGCTATATTGTCTCATAGAGCCAGAAACAAGGACACAGAAAGTTAAAGCTGAGGTCCAGTTTATAACTAGATGGAAAACTGAATGCACACAAGCGAGGTTGATGATAGCTTGACAAAGAGTGGAGCAAGTGGGACACCAAAAGCTGGAGAGTCCAGATGCAAGTTTTCTTCTGTGTGGCTATCAATATACAAAGATGATTTGTGCAGAGCTCTTTCAGAGGCCAAGGGCTGTTATAGCCAAATTATCTAGGGAGCACAGAGAAAAATAATTCAGGATTTATTGTTAAAAATAACCATCAATTTTTCATCAGTGATATCCTCTGCTATGAGTCATGGCTGAATATGTTTGCGCGGGAATGGGAAAGTAGGGATGAAGAGTATTTTAGAGACAATAATGAATTAATGTTGCCATGGATTTTGTGGCTGCTGCTGCAGAATTTAAGAGTTGTCACCATGGAGTTAGGTCTGTCGTGTGCTGCAGAGTATGCAAAGGGCCTGTCTTGCAGTGACTTGCTGCAGCAGAGGTTAGCCTATCTAGATGTTTGGACTTTAGATAGTAGTGGTAAGTGTAATATTTTGTTAAATAGCTAGAGGCAATAGTCAGATTGCATTACTGCTTCCGTCCAGATGAAAGGGAAGTAATGGTGAAGTTAAGCAATGAGTGAAATCTTAGATACATAAGAAATAGTAGGATGTAACTTATAACGAGTCTGCAGAAGAGTCACCTTAGGCATAAGTGGAACCAACAAGCTTTTCAGAAGTCCAGAGTCAAAAATTGTTTTCAGTTAAGCAGTGAGAAAACTACCTGACTATTGCCAAACGAAAAAGCCCTATTATTGCTTTCATCTTTAGGTAGAAAGGTTCCATTTCCTATTCAAATATTGAGCAAGTTTTTCTTTATTTTGTCAGTGGTACTTAGTTAATAGTTTTAGGTTGTGTTGTTACCACTTGGAAAGTTATTGCAAAGTGTCATTCCATTTTTGTGCTGTAACAGTATGAAAAATGAAGTGGAAATTAGGAATATATTACCTTTTTTTATGGGAAGGAGTGAAAATAGTAGTACATATCTTTTCTTCTTTTTTTTTTTCTTTTTTCTAGAAAGTCTTCATTTTGTCAGCTATATCTCCAACTTTGTCCAAGTTTCCTCATTCTTCCCAATAGTTTTTGACAGTTTATTTTAAAACAGGCAAATGGCATAATGAGAAGGGTTTTTCTTTTTCTCCACAATCATCATCCAAAATAAAGAGTCATAGCTGTTAAAAATTGGTCTTAATGTTATTCAGATCACAT
This sequence comes from Strigops habroptila, assembly GCF_004027225.2. Taxonomy (NCBI): domain Eukaryota; kingdom Metazoa; phylum Chordata; class Aves; order Psittaciformes; family Psittacidae; genus Strigops; species Strigops habroptila. Next base: position 82,861,995 of record NC_044278.2, read on the forward strand.
AAGACTTCCTTTAATTGGCCCTTAATAAGCTTGGTTTAACTGGGATTTAAAGAAAGAACAGTGGTCATTAACATTAGCCAGATTAAGACTCTGTTAATTACCACTGAAAGATAAAGTAATATGCAAAGATGGGGTCTAAAATATTCTTGCACTTAAGCACCCAAGGAAGTTGAGAAATTTCTTGCTAACTGAAATGAATAAGTGAGTAGCTCTTTCTCTGCAAAGCTTTTTTAAAAAAGACAGAAGAGAGTACAATTATTACATTTAAATACTCTGCCTTAATTAGTATCCTGCATACAGAAATAGTTTCTATTTTTTTAATATTTTTTTATGCCCTTCAAATGTAACTTATGATTTGTTTCACGTATTCCATACATTCATCCAGAATGTATAATTTTTATATAGACATAGTCTAGGCTTTATATATGAATACCGATATACAAATATACATTAATGTGAATATTAATGGCTATTTATATATAAAAATATAAAAATAGATGTTATATGTCACATTTTTATGTACCAGTTTTGAGTAAAGTATATTTTTCTCAATGCAAAGTAACAATAGAATCAAAATATTTCAAGTGTTGTAATCAAAATGTTAAGAAGATGCATCCTTACAGGCATTTTTGTGATGTCAGTATAAGGAAGTACTTTAAAGCATTCCTGAATTATGACAGTCGCTCAAGTACAAGCACAACATAGTATTTCCACTTTGGAGTGGACTTGCGGTGAATTTGTCATGGTATCCTATCAATCACAGCACCCAGTTCTCTGTTCAAGAAACTGAGAGCAGGCAGATAAAGAATCATCTTCTGTGCATGAATAGTTCCTGACTAGTCTGAATCAGTCAGCAAGGATTTATCATGTGAAACGAGAAGTTTTTAATCTCAAACTGTTTCTTATGTTTAACGTAATGAGGACTTTCCCCACTGCTACGCTAAGTGATAAATTCCCATTTAAACAAACTGTTGTCCTCAATTAATTCCATCTGTATTCTTATAAATATTTTTAAAACAAGTAATTCTGTTTCTTCCAGAAAGCGATATGTGCTGATATGTTGTATCTCATTTTCATGGAATATTTTCACATTCTGTATAGTGAGAAGGACTAACAGTTGTGCCAAATCTACTGTTACGTATTCTCATATATTAATGATCTTTTTCACTTTCGTCTCTCTGAATAGACTGGTGACCTAAACTTAGAAAAGGCACTAGTTATATATTTTCTGCATTTTATTTCTACTTCTTCATATAATCTTTAATTTTCTTTAAACTCCCTTCACACTGAACAGTTCTTCAACAGAATGTGTCTGTGACGTGTAGTTTCTTAAGAGATAGTCATATTAAAGAATGAAACAGTGATCACTTGGTAGGTCAAATAAACCCCCATATTCTGTTTAATTCCATTTAGTTGTTAAAAAGGTTTTAGTATTCAAAGGGGGTTTTTTTAATTGTTTATTACAACATAGTTGAAGCAATTTTTAAGGATAGATACTGATAAATCACTACAACATAGCATGGTTTTCTATTTGAAATTGTATGTACTTTGTATTATAGCTCCACTTTTTCAGTTATCGACCAATAACAAACCCATGATATGCCCAATGTACTGTAGTATTTATAAATCAATCAAATCTGCTGTCTTTCACAATTTTCTAAAGAATGTATGCTTATGATATGTGAAAATCAAGTAAATAAGTTTAAAAAATCTCGCATAGTTACAAAAGCATACTTAAAATCCTGCCTTTGTATATAAATCCTATAGTTGAATAACATCTATATATTATTTAAAATAAAATAAAATACTAAATTAAATAAATTTAAATTATTTTGAAGATCTGGTTCTTGTATTTGGAACCATGAGTTGAGGATGCTTGGCAGGTCAGAGGGTTACTCCTTAATTCATATTTTATGCTGTACCTTTTGAATTCAGAACATCTGCAAATGAGAAAGAACATTTCTCACCCATTCATACAGAAACTGCTACTTGCAGAAGACCTGGGACCATGTGGACATTCTTATCCTCCCAAGGGTGCACCTGACACCTCCGATGCATTCTCTCATGGACATATTTTAAGTATCAGATGATAACCATGGGCTATAAAATCTGTTGCTTTTAAAATAACAGGAACTGTGTTAACAAAAGAACTTGCCAAACTTATTGTCTCAAATAAAATAATTGAAAAACAGGGCCAAAGAGGAAGAAATATGCTTCGATCGATATAGGCTATTTTTACATGTGAATGGAAGTTTGGATCCATTGTACTGGATGAGGTACAAACTTTATTAGCCTAAACCCAGTCAACCTCAATCCTTTGTTAAATGCAGGATTTCTCGTTGTAGACTGTGCAATATCTCTCTATTAAATATCTCATTCATCAGATCATGCCAAAGCCAGCCAGCATGTTGTAATTGTTCCCTGAATGCTTGTGCTCAAGAGTGCAGCCTTTGCTATGGAGCTGCCTGTATTCCCTGAGGACTACCTCCAGTACTTACATATAGGAATGAGGAAGGAATAAAGATAAGATTTAGCCTGCAGACCAAGAAATGTTTAGAAAAACTTTGTATACAGATGCTTATTACTGCTTTTATGGCAGAAGAGACATTGAGCACAAGCTTCAACAAAATCTTTGGGACTTTAGCAGATCCCTAAATTTAGATGCTTTGCCTTAGCAAACTCTTGGGGGATCCAATGCCAAACATGTAAACTACCAACTGACCTTACTTTTTCAGAGGCATTAAAGGTGTTTTCCAGGGTAACAAGATAATTGTGTGTTGTCAGCGTAAGATTTTCCAAACCATGTAAACAAGTTTACATGTGTAATTCAAGTGTAAAAAATGTATAGGCAAACTTCTTTCCACTCTGACACACAGTACAATCAATTGAAAGATTCTTTGCACTCTACATGGAGCATTTGGCTAGTGATACGTCCAGTTGGAATAGTCATTAAAATTAAAAGGGTTTCACTACCATGGTGAATGGAATAATGCTTCAAATAGAACAGTGTAGCGAGACAACTTTTCCTAAAAAGCACAAAATGATGCCATTGAAAAGAATTGGGTTGGATTACCTAACAAATCCATGTTTTGTTTTGTTTTGGTTTGTTTATTTAAAAAAAAGGCTACCTCAAATGTTCCTCTTCTTTACATTTTCTTATTTCCAATCTCTATGGTAAATACCTCAAGCACTTGCCTGTGTACTCCTTCAATGAAGAGCAAGGCTGAAATCTGTCACAAATCATACCTAGCTGCCAGAGAAATTCAAATTGCTGTAAGCACAAGTGCCAGGGGAGCTCTTACAGCGATGCTGAAACCATAATGCAGCATTCACAACGAGATCATTGCATCATAATCTCCTTCTGAATGTGACTCCCTTTGTGTGTAGATGTTTGCATGTCAGAGGGCGAAGAAGAAAGGGGATTGCAAGTTTAGCACAATCTATTGTTCCATATTAAAGGTGGTTGGTTTTCTTTTTTTTTTTTAAATATTAAAAATGACCTGCTTTTGTACAGGGTATACCAAAGGCTTCTGAGCTACCTGCTGCCCTCTAATCCCCTCAAGTATAAACCCCTTTTGTTAGGAATATTCATGTTTTCATTTCAGACAAGCTAGTTACTTGGAATTCTCTCTAAGCCTGTAAGCTTGCAGAAGTAAATATAAATCAAAAAGTATATTTATTTTCAGTCTATGCATCACAACTATTTAATTTCCTAAGTGCACAATCAATATTTAAATAAAGAGCATTTGATTCTTTCTCAGCTGTATCAGTTTTTGAGCAGAATAAGTTTATGGAAATCTGTGGAGTTTGGGTTTTTATTTTTTTTCCCACCAGATTTACAGCAGCATAAGTGAAAGGAGAATCAGGGCCGTATATTACAAAATGTCATTTACATTAATTCAGAATCCGTCAGACCTGCCTTTATTTCATGCAGTCATGCTCACAAAGTATGTCGAGGTTGTTTTGGCTTCTTTTTTTTTTGAGTGCTTATCAATGTAATCTAAGACCTGAATGTATGTCCTCAAAAAAAAAAAAAACCAAAACCAAAACCAAACCTCAAGATACAGTGAATTTAATAGTGAAGAAAGCTGGCAACAGGTTGATTCAGAAGAGGAAAGATGTGAGTAAAATTGATCCTCATTTCTCAGTTGACTCTGCCACCTGATATGATTATAATCAGTAATTTTGGCTGCAAGAAAATACATTTAATTCACCATGTATGCAACTGAAAACCATTTAGAGATAATGGTCGGAATAAGACTGTGGATGAGAGTACAGATAATTTCACCAAAACCCAGTACCTCTCTTCAATTGTCCTTCTGCATAATTGACTGCACTGCTTTTGGTAAGAATGTAATGGTAATTATCACAAAAAGGGGGGGAAGTGTTTGGGATTAGTCATGTTTAACTCGTCTAACTTCATGAGGCTCAAAAAGAGATAGATATACCCAATGGACAATTAGTACCAATGAAAATGCGAATTACTGTGAACAGCTGACTGCCCATTGTTTGACTATACAGGGAATCGGGCAGCTGGTCACTTAAACTGAAATTTCAGTGACATGAATCTAGGTTTACACACCTTATAGCTGAGCTGTGTGTCCTCTCCCAGGAAAAGGATTGGCAGGACTGATTTAGTTGTTATCTGTATTATTTATTCTGTAACTGGCAGAAAAAGAAATATAAAAGAGAAATGGTCAATAAATGTATTTTAGAAGAACAAATATATCTGGAGAGACCAGTTTCAGACCTGGATCTGAAAAGGTTTTAAGTGTAAGTTCTAGTAAAAAGTTAAGCACAGAAAACATGGAGGGAAAGCTCAGATTTTTTTTATTTTTTTTAACCTGAAAGGCCCTGAGTAATTCCATTTCATTGGCAAAGTCTGCTTGACATTAAGAATTTTATTACCGTATCTTCCCTAGATCTCCCACACTTTGCACTAAGTAAAGCAATACCTGTTTTATGCCAAAATTTGGGGTGGAATCTGCTCTTTGGTGATCTGTAAGACCAAATTCAGCATATACTCTTGCTGATATATGGTACTGGGCACAAAGCAAGGACCCACTGTGTCACCAAATAGGGTGGTGTGAGCTCAGAAGTAGTGATCTAGTCAAAAAGAGAATCACTAAGGGAATATGGAGAGTATGAGTAACTCAAATCTGTTTTGCCTGTCTCCTGTGAAAACATATTAATCGACAGTGTGGAAACTAGTCTGAGTTATCTCTAAGTATATTTTGCTCTTTATGCTTTGGGACCGCTATGATGAAGTGAGTGCAACATTTTTGAAAAGAAAGAGGGAATGATTGGGTGGTTCGATAATTAGGATGCTCTGGGAATACTCCAGGGTTCTCATCTAAGTCCTCTTCCTGTGTTTTATCAATGTTTTCATATGTCTATTCAAAATGTAAAATGTAGAAATAGACCTTGAAATGCCTTTTTTTTTTTTTTTTAACTTAACAGAGTAGATGCCTGACTTCAGGAGTGGAATTTATGGGGAGTTTCAGGGTAATTTAAGTATCTAAGTGCCAGAGTATGATCTTTAAGTCCTGCCAATCACTTTACAAGTCTGCAAAGGGCTGGTGATACTTTTCGAAACTGCTGGGTGCTGAAGACCCAGGCTGACAAAGATAACAGTTGTGAGATTTTCTTGACCTTGATATTTCTGTACTGCCAAGCTTAGGCAGCTCCATGCTTGCTTGAATTCTGGGCACCCTTTTTTTCCCCTGTGCATCATGTAGATCTCAGTTGCCTTCAGTTCTTTCATGTCAGCTAAAATTTAAGAGGTTGTGGTATATCTGTGCCTTTTCTTGCACCTGAGCATAAATGCTAAAGAGCAATGTTGGAGAAAAGAGAGAAAGAGAATAAATAGTACTGCATGCTACTGAAACTGTGTAGGGAATTTAGGTAAGCAGAATGCAATTATGCATTTGGAATGTAGCCAGGACATATGGGTTAACACATGTACTCCTGTGAAAAGTGCCATGGGATATTTAATGACTGTAAGTTGTCAGAACTCAGTTTTACATCTCATCTGAAAGACAGCACTGCCAGCAGTATGATGTCCCTTCACACCATGCTAGAGCAGTTCTTCAGTATGGACTCAAAGGGAGTGAGTAGTGTCTCCTGAATCACCACTTCCATTTCTTGCTGCAGCTGAGCTTTCTTCAAAGATTTGTGTTAAAACATTAATCAAGCCCAGCTTTTGCAGCTAATGAAGCCCAACAAGTTTGCTCTCCAAATTCGAATATGAGTACGATTGCCTCTGTCAGAAGTGGCTCGCTGTAAAAAGACACTTTAGCAAACATTGCTTTGAAGTGGATGGTGTTACCCTTTCTAGGCTGGCCGCCTTTGGAGAATCTGTGGTGAGTGTAAAGGTCTTGCCCAACGTGAAATCATGTGAGCATGTAGTAAAAGGATAAGCACATTTAACAAAAGTTTGAGAGGACTTTACGGGATTATAAATAACAATAACAAAAAAAAAAAAAAAAATTGAGACACTATATGTCAGCTGTTGTATACTCTAGAAACATGAGGAATCTGTTACAAAACTGTTATGAGAGATGGTTTAGATATATTATGTATTTAATCTATTTGTGTCAAATCTACTTCAGTGGCACCCAAGCCTAAGAACAGGCATTACAACCTCATATGACTGTTTTTAATGGAAATGTTGTGAATTCTTGCAATCCTAACTGTAAGTGGAGTGCCAAAAACTTATATTATAATTTGAATGGTTTTGATGGCAGTAATTGCTGAAATGTACCCCAGCCTATCCCATCGATCTGGAACTTGGTGTGCTCATTTTCCTGTAGGATTTTAATGGCAGGTACTTTTTCTTTCTAGTAAAGGCCACTGAAATTTTTACTTTTTTGCCCTTAACTGATGGGTTTAATTAATGAGAATGTATGGCAGAAGACAGTTTACACCCATTTTCTGAAGTTTGATCATTCAACAGTATATTAGTAGCTTCTACTGCTTAGGACTATCAGTAGGAGTTTCTTTACAGGACGAGTGGTAAAAGTCTGTATTCCACAGATTAAACAGCTTTTGTGATTCTTGAGTAAATAAATACATTCAGTTCCTGCATTACACCATTTTTAGGCAGCTTGGTCCTCTCCTGCAGAGCATTAATGCAGTTTGTCTTTGCAGTTGGGACTTTCTTTTTGATGTGGTGATTGACTGGAGTTTGCCAATCATTTGTTCAGCTGTGTAAGCCCCACTAATTTCCCAAAGTTAATTGTAACAGTGTGTATGGTTGAGATAATGGAGCTGGTTGCCATACTCAGATATAATTCTGCGGACAAATCTTGAAGCAGAAGTCATAAAACTGCAATGTGAAAGGAAGTCCTTTTAAAGGCAAGTGTTCAGCATATTGTGAATTCTTTCTTGTCCTATATGTTTATTTCAGGTTTGATATCAAAGAGGTTGTCCTACCCATTTTCTCTGGAAAAGACATGATAGTATAACTGTTATCCACTCGGAATAATTTGTTTCTTGTTTTCAACTATGAATATAACTGAAACAAAATTAAAAAAAAAAAAAAGAAAAAAAAGGAAAAGAAAAAAAAAGAGAATGGTTTAACTATAAAATTTTAAAACCAGTCATGCATCCAGCATAAGAGGTAGTTAAGAATCAACATCGTTAGAATTTATTAGGGCACCAGTTATTTATGTGGTGTAATCTTTTCCTGAAAATACTCTGTAAAGGAATAAAAATTAATACTTTAAATATGAAAGCCTGTAGGATATCTGCAACTACAAGCTACGTAGAACAATACTTGAAAATGCAAGAAAGAATCCTAACGTTATAGGATTCTGCATTAAAACCAGAGGAGAAGAAATGAAAAATCTCTAATGTTTCTTGAATATTCTTCAAGCTAGGGAATATGCTGTGTGTGTTACCACACCACTGCTAGCAAAAAAGTTGCAGTTTTGGTATGCTTCATTAACTGTTTGCATACAAGACAAAAGTGCTTTCTGATGAAGTGTAAAACCAACTTGGGACCAATTTTCCACAACATAAATTCAACATTCATTCCATCCCCTGATATTCTTAGATTCAAACAGCTAGGGAGGTTTTATGTCTTATCTTTTATCAATAATTATTTTTAATTCTACAATTTTAGATTATTCAGCCAAATGTAATAAGCTCAGAGTTGATTTCATACTGTGATGATTGCTATTAAAGACATGTTGCTTTTTAGAGTACTGTGATTAGTCTGGTTATGCAAGTTTTTAAACAGTTATTTGAAATTCTGTATTATCGTAGATATCTCTTACTAGAGTTATTTTTCTCAAGTTTTATAATCGGACAGATATATTTTATTCAGGCGTCTATCTCTTCAAAGCCAAATATAAGATCACACCCTTTTAATCTTTTTTTTTCCATTTCTAGTGGTTTTGAACTAGTTGTGTGGTAATAATGTGTATTTTAATGAAGTAGAAAGTGTCCTTTTTAGATTTGCTACTGCACATCTGTGAGAAGTGATTTATCATGATAATGTAATTAGTGCTCCTGAGCTAATGATTCAAATTCATGTTTACTGAATTCTGTTTTAGTGGTCTCAATTTTTCAATTGAAGCTCGACTGATGATGGGCTATCTTTATATCTTACTATAAAATATGTTATATTTATTGAATGAAGGTTTTCTTTACTTTTATTATAGAACAGTTTAGCTACTCACAGGTGTCACTAGACTCCTCTTTAGTGAGGTGAGAGGGTACATGGCAAATTTGTATTGCATTAGTGTATACAAGATAATTGGAATTACCAGAGTTAAGCGTGACGTGAAGGTTTGCAAGTTATCTTAAATCACTTCCAACTTCTGTGGATATTCTAGTCAGGGAAGTGGTAAAGCTAGGCAATAAAGGAAAGGGAAGTAGCACAGTTTTCTATTCAGTTCCAGGATCTGTGGACTTATTCTTAGTTTTGAATTTGTTTGTTTGTGGTAGAGAAAGAGAACTAATAGTCTTGTGGAAGTTTGGTACTGAGGAAAGGGGGAAAGCGTGCTCTTGGTGGTGTCCTACTTGCAGAGGCTACTGAGAGATCCCACTGTTACCATGATGAATTCTTCATAATAAACACCAGACTGTCTCCCAGTTATTCTAAATAGGAATCTGGTATGTTGATTTGCACTTACAAGTATTAGAAGGCTGGTTTTGTGTCATTTCTTCATACAGTCACATTTTTAAGCTACACCTGTGCTATTAAATACAGCAGGACCTGTATGTGGGCTTGAGAGCTGGTGTAGGGTCACCCACACTGTTTCTCCATTTCAAATAATCACAGACTAATTTAAAACAAAGTGCTGCAACCTGTGTTTTTAAGTAGTGTCAGGTATTTCTTCATTGCTAAGGTCTGTTTTCTAGCTCTAGCTTACTCACATTGAGGAAAAAAGTAGAAAACACTAAAAAGGGTGGGATTTATTTTTGTTGTTTTCTTGTTTCTTGTTTTGGGGTTTTGTCTTGTTTATTTGTTTGTTTGCCTCTACAGTTATTCTTAGATCTAGTTTCTGTGTTTTAGGAAATGTTAAGGTAAGTAGAGATGGACAAATTTTATCCTAGAACCGGAAGTGCTGATGGAGAGGTGGAAGGGACACAGAAGAAACTGGGTACTGAGATCAGAAGAAATTGATCATAATTACCTAATATGCTATATTTGACCCCACATATAGCCTCACATGTGTATTGAATTAAAGAAAAATTGATGCTGAATACAACCACTGAATAAATGTTTTAGAGACTATTAGGTATGTCATTCTGTTTGAGTTTTGTGCTAATTTCTTTCCACATGTTTAAGCCCATCACTTTTTTTTTTTTTTTCAAATACTGCATTCAGTCCTTTACTATGTGTGCATTAAACACAGGAACTGTTAGCATGTCTGAAGTAACATCTGCTCTGTCTTTTTGTTGTTGGGTTCATGGTATAATTAGCTCTATATTTCACCAAATACAATTTTGCTCCCATGGTGGATAGAGCAGCATGAAGAAAACATAAATAATTGCAGATTAGAGAAACAGAAGGCAAAGTGGTAGCTTTAATGAAAAAAAGGATTAAGGAGAATAGAAGGTCAGCTCCTTACATGACATAACCTTAAATTTATACTTTAGTATACTACAGTTCTCACATCCAAAGTATTTAATTTTCTTGTTTAACTCTACAAATGTGTTTTAAAAATAGAAACTTTATTGTAAGTTATACACATTTTAAAATCCAAAATCATATGTAAGCTTTAATGAGCATGCACTCATAGACTTAGGTATGATTTTTTTAATTAGTTTAATATCACAGTGTAATCACACTTTTCTGGACAATGCCATGAAGATCATCTATAGATTGCAAGAGAGAAGTGTTCCACTCAGGTTTTTTGGGTGAGCATCATGCAGATTTTTAAGCAGATCTCTGCTATCTGACGATTCACCATTATGCGTGTGCTTCCAGCAAGAAAGACATCAGCAACCTGTTTCAGTACAGGTACCTTGTCCTATTTGGAATGCCCTCAGGCATCCTGCTTGGCTTCCACCCTCCACTCCTGAATGGCAGAGATCATATGCAGCTGGTGCTCTGTCATATTTGCAAGCCCTGTGGGGACACATCAGATATCACAGGGCACCTGAAATGACAGTATCCTATATGCAGGCAACTGAATAGACCTCCTGTGCTTGCGGTTGCCTGTGCCACAGTTTCCCTGTCTCAGGGAACAAGAGTATCACTGAAGGCAGTAAAAATGAATGTTTTCCAAAACAGAGCTAATATTTAAGAATTTCTTGCTTACCTTAATGTACACATGTATAAATGCTACTTTAAAAGATGTTCCTTTCTGTAATGTCTGGAATTAATAATGTGATTGGTGCCACTAATAATCAATATTTAGATAATTATATGATTGTGTGATGTCTCATCTGTTTTAAAGTTATTTTAGTCATTGTTCTCATCCTTGTCTAAATAGAACCAATTTTTAATGAGAAAGAAGATAAATCGTGGTGGTTGTGATTTGGCATAAAGGATTTTTCTAGCAATACTCATGATTGATTTTACTCTGTCCATGATGCAGATCATCCCAAGTTTGTACCAACAAACATCATCTCTGTTAACAATGTGATATGTTTCCTTTTGTCCCTCTTACAATGGAGTATCAGAAGCCTTCCAATTACTTCATCCACATCAGAAGAAATCCTAGTTGTTAAATAGTTCCCCACAAGAGGTAGCCCCATCAACTTCACAAAAATGTTCTTCTGAAACTTCATAGAATCATAGAATCACAGGCTGGTTTGGGTTGGAAGGGACCTTGAAGATCATCTAGTTCCAACCGCCCTGCCATGTACAGGGACACCTTCAACTAGACCAGGTTGCTCAAAGCTTCATGGGTGCGTTGGAGTTGTGTTCTGCTAATACTGATTTTCATCAAGGTTCCTTGAAATTGCTGAAGAATGTAGGGAAAGAGCTGTACTTGGCTTTCGCTTTCAGCATATTGTACTAGCTTCACTGCTGGAGGGAAGTGTGTAGTTTTTTACTCCATGTTGAAGGGGTTTGTGGTGCTACAAAGGTGCCATAAGTTTGGAAGATAAACAACTTCCTGCACTCGCAGCACCATCACTCTTATAATTAGTCTCATTTTCTACAAAGGCATTGTGAATTTCCCATTTTTTATCTGTTGTGCACATGTGTATATCTGTATATTTATATATGCATCGTATACATTTTGGTTTAGGTATGCTGCTTGATAGAAATTTCTTTGCCTTTTTGTAAGACTTCTTCTATAAGAAGTGATAGCCTAGCCTTTTTAATCAGTGTTTAAAAACAGACCATTAAACTCTCATTGGTATACAAAATAAATAATCTTAAAATTAGTTGATTATTTATAGCTTAGACACACACACATAAAGGATTTGTGAGTTCTTGGGTTTTTTTTTCTTGGTTTGTTTTTTTTTTTTTTTTGCCTGTTCCTAATTAATTAAACTTTCTTAATTTGAAAGCTTAACCCTCCAACAGTTATGTCCAGCATCTAGGATAGGAGATAAATTGAAATTTGAACATTATAGCAGGTCATGCTGAGGTAAGAAGCATAAGACTTAACATCTAAGGTTAAATCATCATGAGGTACAATGATCTCAGTTGCCACTGCTTTTGTGTAAGCAGTTTTGTTAGAGTTAACTATTTCTGTTATCATTATAATATTGGTCATTGTAATGTTCAAATTAAGGAGGTGATCCTGCCCCTCTACTCTGCTCTTGTGAGACCCCACTTGGAGTACTGCGTACAGTTCTGGTGTCCTCAACATAAAAAGGACATGGAGCTGTTGGAGCGAGTCCAGAGGAGGGCCACGAGGATGATAAGAGGGCTGGAGCACCTCCCATATGAAGACAGGCTGAGAGAGTTGGGCTGTTCAGCCTGGAGAAGAGAAGGCTGCGTGGTGACCTCATAGCAGCCTTCCAGTATCTGAAGGGGGTCTACAAGGATGCTGGGGAGGGACTCTTCCTTAGGGACTGTAGTGGTAGGACAAGGGGTAATGGGTTCAAACTTAAACAGAGGAAGTTTAGATTAGATATAAGGAAGAAGTTCTTTACAGTGAGGGTGGTGAAGCACTGGAATGGGTTGCCCAGGGAGGTTGTGGATGCTCCATCCCTGGCGGTGTTCAAGGCCAGGTTGGACAGAGCCTTGAGCCACATGGTTTAGGGCAAGGTGTCCCTGCCCATGGCAGGGGGGTTGGAACTAGATGATCTTAAGGTCCTTTCCAACCCTTACGATTCTATGATTCTATGATAGTATAGAGCAAGTGATAGGGCTACTGCTACTGGTACAGAAAATGTAATTTTCCTCCTCTTTTGCTTTCAGACTACAAACAATAAATCATTTTGTTGAAGAGATAATAAAGCACCAACTGGGTGCTGGTTTAATTCATATCAGGGGAGATCTTCGGTAGCTTTCTAAAACAGAGTCATTAGAGAAGGAGATCTTATACGAAAAAAATTAGATTATTTTTGTCTATCTCTTGTGTTCTTACAGGTGTTAATCAAAGTAGAGTAAAAAAGGTTGTATTCTACTTCCGTTTTACATCTGATACATAAAAGTTATAAATCTACTACAACAATTGCAAAACACATCAAGAAAAATCCCAATTGCAATAAGAATTTAGACATAAATGACTTCATTGTACTGATGAAGGTTATGGTGGTTTAGTGGGAAAAGAAAATAATAGGAAACATGGCAAATAAATGAAAGGAAAGGATGCCTTGGGGGAGGGGAATAGGGAAATGTTTCCTTAATAAAGTCAACATACAGGAATAAAACCAACATCTGCTCCTCATTGCTCCATTTCTCCACTTTTAATTACAGAACTCCATAGTTAAGGCAATTTTAGTGGATCTTTAGTTTTTCCTTTATTGTGGTTGAAGCTACTGACCAAACTCCAGAGGCACTGAGCTTGTGTTTGTGCTCTTTTTCGGGACTTTGAATTATATTAGCTAACGATGGATCCTGTTTGCCTTTTGAAGGCATATCTCCTGGGGCTTCCCAGCTTTTGTGTTCTCCACTGAGTTTCAACTCAGTGGCTCCTGATGTTGTCTCCGGTGGATAGGGGGAGTTATGAATCCGTCATAGAATCATAGAATATCAGGTTGGAGGGGACCTCAAGGATCATATGGTCAAACTTTCTAGGCAAGCATGACGTAGACTAGATGTCCCAGTGTGCTGTCCTAGCCGAATCTTAAGTGTCCAGTGTTGGGGAATCAAATGGGTAGAGTTTAACACCTCTGTCTTCTCTGTCACCTTCTGAATGTCGTTAGGTTTCTTATGTTGTAAGAAACTATTTTTATGCAGTATGGACAGAGATGGGGAAAGCTGGAGAAGGTTCATCTGGGGCTTTAACTGGATACTTTTGTGGTCACAAGCAGCAAATTTGCACTGCCCAGAGAAACCGCCTTTAACATGTGGTTAATTGTTCTGTCAAGAAAAGATAGATATATTACTGGCTTCACAAAATAGTATCATAGTATGGCTTCAATTTGACATGCTAAGTGATTAATAGATAGGTGGGGTTTGTTGGTATGTCGGCCAAAAATAATTGTACCATGGACGCTGCTGGGGTATGACTGCAGTGATTTGAGTAAGTGAAAGTGCACCTAGGGTTCTGTATAGTTAAGACATTTATCTTGAACAGGTGCAGAGTATTGTGCCTGCAGGGTTTCTATTCAAGGATATCAGCACAAAGCTGCATTGAATAAGGACTTCTAGATAATTGTGTTAAGTTTTGATAACTAGGCAGAGTTCTTTACAATCATAAACTCTCTTGTAAGAAGTGAATTTCACCCAATTGTTATTTGCAAATTCCCCCAAATTATATTTAGAATTTTCTATATTTCTAAATATAGAAATTTATCCTCAAAATCATATCCAAAATTGCTGTGTGGTTGCTGACAATACTGATGCACTGTATTGTCCTTTCATATTTCGTTAAGTGATGAATTTGCTTCATCGTAAGTAAAAAATAACTGGCATAGTCTTGAATATCTTTATTTTTCATTACACTAAACAATATATACGTTAATATTTGCAATATGCATGCTTTAATTCCTAATGAAAGCTCTTCAGGAGATCAGTTTCTGAAGCATCTCTGTTCTCCATACCATACATGATCCTTGGGCCCAGGCATTGCATTGGCTCCACTTTTCAGTGTTGTGCTCGGTGTAGCAGAGATGAAAGGTGTAGAAAGGGATCTAGGTTTCATGAGACTGGCACAATTCACTTCTGCCCTTTGAAATGAAGTAAATTCAGGAACTTGATAATCTGCTTTTTTTTTAGGACCACAGCATGACACCCGCCTTACAAGAGCTCTCTATGTTGTTGTGATTCTCTTGGTAAGCCAACTGTTATCACTGGCCAAAGCAACATCTTAATTACTTGGGATTACTAAAGAGCACCTTCTTATCATGCATGCTGTAGAGTAAGCTGTTCCAATAAGTGATTTTTATGGTTTTGAGAAGTTGCTTCAATAAACCTTGACCCAATGTGCTATATAACTAAATGATTTACATGGAAGTTCTGGAGGTTACTTCTCACTACTCATGTGTTACACATGGGTTAGTTACCTTTTTGATCTCCATTAATAACTGTGCACTCAGAAATGTTCTTCAACTTTATAATTGGGGATTTTCTCAAGATATAATATATTGTATGCTCCTATGAAAATAACTCCCTCACAGTATCATATTGTATACATCTTAAAGAAAAAATCACTGAAATGATCACTTGGTCAAAATAGGTTTATCTCTCAGTATGTTTAATCCTTCAAAGTATATTGCTGTGACATGTTTTATTTCTTATGTTTATGTCTGTCTCATAAAATGACCTTTTAAGTAGTGAGGAGCAATCAGTTTTTTCTGCTACTTGTGGATGGCAGATGTTATAGAAAGGTTCCCGCCCCATTTATGTGGCCTCTCTGACTGGAAGATTACAACAGTGACTTTTAATGGAGTTCTGGTTTGCAATGGTATTTTAATGTTGCTCTGGAAAATCTTCCTCTGCAACCATGGATTCCAGCTTCTGGGCCCATTAGTAGTATGCAGTAGCTGTATGTTGCATCTTGCCTACAGGGTGAGTAGAAACGTGTTCTGCTTGCTCTGTGGTTAACTGAGCCATCCCTCCCTGCCTTGCTTGTTCCTGATATTCTGTTTTAATTGGCTATTATAGATTATTTGGTTCATGATTGAGTCTCAAACTGGCCCATGTTTCATCTGTAATTGAGAAGTTTGGATTTGTGTTTATTTGTTCAATGAATTTGCATTGGTTTAACTCACTGACAATTAATTGGACAGCCTGGGTCAAACTCCTGTCAGTGTTGTTTTTTTTTCTCTGCATGATCTCATTCTTACTCACTGTCTGAGGCCTCTTTCAGCTTGAGCATGGAGGGAAAGGTATGCCCTCCAGCACGACATAAAGCCCCAACCATTTCAAGATGGCTGTTTGAGATTGAATGCAGAAGATTTCAGCAGATGGCTTCTAATTACTTGAGATATGCCAAAGCACTGAGAGGAGTATTTGTATCTTCAAACCTAAGGGGTAGCTGTACCTGACACGATGTGAGTGGCATGTGAATTAATGTACTCATGTCAGCATTTATTCCATCTACAGTTTCTGCTATGAGCTTTATCACAGATAATTGTCTATGATATGAATGGAACTTCCTTGAGTATAGTTGTAATAAAGCTATAACTATTAAAACTATTACAGAAAGAAGAAAATCGTATGCTTTTTAATGGAAAGTAGAAATAAAGAGATAATCTATAGTCATACTCATTTTATCAAGAAAGCTATGGAAACTTTGAATTAAAACTATCATTTTGACCTTTTAGTTGAGTTTATAGGCAAGTCCCTTTTTATGATCATGTGCAGTAATTTTTATTTTTTTTTTGTTAAGGTTCAGGGAAATTACTGCTACGTAAGTTGCATTAAATAATTGTGAATTTTGAGAGAGAGGTATGTCATGCTCACCTTACTAACGCTGCTAGTCTCAGCAACGTCAAGGGACTGACTGTGGACCCAGCCTGCCCTAAGCCAGTTGCAGTACATAATTGCATGCTGCCCTGGGAGCAGCGTAAGAAGAAAATTGTGACTTGAAGCGATTCTGTCTGGTATTCCAGGGGGTAGGGTCAAAACCGGCCTCAGTCTCTGCTCCCTCCCTTCCACTGCCAGTGGGTGGTGAGTCTGTAGAACTCATTTCCCCTCCTGGGCTGCCATCTGTGATACGATAAACCCATTCACAGAAGAGAAATTAAGGGTTTCTTTCAGAAGGTTTGTGTATCAAACCCTTCTGACTCCTACAACATACATCCCTGGTCAGAGTATTTGGTTTATGTGCTAAAATAAAATTAAGCATTTCATATGGTAGCATGTAGTTTTCCTCCACAAAACAGAGATTGTGTTTTGTATTATTTTTGAACTTTGTGTAGGATCTTGTGTTAACCAAGTAGTAAACTCCCCCCCACCCCCCACCGTTTTTGATGTTGTTTGATTTACTAGTTCTAAGACTTAGCATGAACCATTTTTCTAAGCAGCTTGTTTAGCCATAGAAAATGGTCACCAAGTACAGCTATTACATAAGGCATTCCAAATTCGTATAAATCCAGCGGTGTGTCTTTTGGAATGCTTTAACCTCTTCACTTAAATTAACAACTCCCTTTAATTTCAGCTCCTTCCAGGAATAGATCCCAGTTTCCTTGGGAGAAGACTAGCAGTCTCATCAGCACTATCTTGTACTGTCAAAAAGGTGTATTAGCAGGGGTAGGCTGTTGATTCCTGTATGTGATTTGTGGGCAGCAGATCACCCCATATCTTTTGGCAGAGGCTACAAGGCGAGGACTTGAAACTTTTAGTGGCAATGAATTCCCAGTCACCACAGTAGATTTTCCTGGGAGTAGACACTTTTATTTCTAAGTATTTAAAAATACAGCATTTGCCATGTTTAACATTGTAAGTGACTTTGTTTATGCTACTTTAGTAAAATATAATAGAGGTTTATATCTCCACTCTCCCCTCCACCCTCTCCTCCCAGATTTAAGTAACACTGCAATTATGTTTCTTCTTGTTACAGTAAATAAAAAATAATCTCCCTTAAAATGGTTCTATCCAATTCTGAAATAAAAAAGGAAATTACAGATTATCCCACTACAATTCAACTTTTAAACCAGATTAAATACTGGTAATAACATCTGGCATAATTGAAACCGGCACAGTGAATTATCCTTTGAGGAACAGTACACAGTTATTATTGCTTAAAGACTTCAGAGGAAACATGAAGTTACATGGTTTTGCTTGCTTAACACACAAAAGAGGTTTGTAGTAAAAAAGATGTTTTATCTTTCTTTTCTGTTGCCTGGCTTCTCAGGCCTGTTAAATGACGCAATGTGGTGGTCTTGTTAGACAATAACAGAAACAAAATTTCTTTACTAAGAATTTCAAATAATCATGTAATGTCATAATTAATACAAGAGTTTTATTTAAAAAAGCATTGTTGAAAGAATACTGAAAGAAACCATTTCAGCCATATTCCAGTGCCTGTCTAGGCACTATGGGCATTGATATTCAGAAATTATTATATTAAGAATATTTCATTTGCTTGAAGTATAAAATCCACTGCAATAAAGTGGTTTCCCAGGCCTCATTGCACTCTCGTTTACACAGTAAGAAGCTGCCTTTTTATTGTTTTTTAAAGACATTCTATACTCACATTGCTGAAGCCCTTCTACACTGTGTCAGAGAAATGTATATGCTTACAAATTAAAACCTGTAATTTAGGTTTAGTGTTTTATTTGTGTATTTTATGTTTACATTAAATGTTTGGTAGCAAAGATACAGCTGTATTATATAAATAACAGCACAGGAAGAGCAATAACCACAAATTTTAGTAATCACCGTGAATAGTGAAATTTATTTTTATCAGATGACCCACAAACAGTCCACTCTGCACCACCTAAGTGTTACTTGGACTTTTGATTAAGATCTTGATGTCCCCTGGGAGGAAAGAAGGTATAAATACATGCATAACAAATGTGGTCCTTGAACTTTTATACATCTGTGTGCATTGATACATGCCAAACATAACATAGTGCAATTTATTCACCTTCAGGCTTCTGCAGAAGCTGTTAGGTTGTATAATCTGCAGAGGATACATATGGAGAGCCTTTTCTTGCCCAGCTCTCAGAGCAGCTCTGTGAGAGGTTGTGCTTTGGTGGAGAACCAACTGTTGATGGTATCTTTTGAGCCTGGCTCTTTGTAAGTTTTTTGAGAAGAGCCCACTGAGCCTTGGATTTGCCTTTTCTGCATCCCAGGAGGTAAATCTGTCCCTGTGCATTCTCCTTGTACAGATAGTGTGGGCAAGGGCAGGAAAAAATTCAGCATTGTCTTCCTTTGTCATTTGTCAGGAAACAGGAGAAACCTTTTGAACCCCCTTAACTATCTCGGGAGTCAGCATATTTGTGTAATACGTGTAGAGTCCAGGGCAGATACAGAACAGTTGCAAGTCATTTGCCTGAAAATTAATGTTTTGCCTCTACTGTGCTTGTAATCTTGCTGCTTTCTTATGGTTTAAGATAAAGCTTCACAACAATGTAAAACTTAAGTCAGCAGCATGTTTGGATATGACAGTGCTAAGCACAGGGTAAATGTCCAGTGGCACCCCAGAAGCAGCAGGTCCCTGGCAGGACTGGAAGTGTGGCCATGCCTGGGGAGATATCCCTCAGCTGGGGATGCTCCCCCAGCTGCAGGGACACCCACCCAGTTTGGGATATTACAGCACGCTGCTGGCAGCAACAGAGTGATTTTTCTTTAATTTAATTTAAACTGAGATGCTAAAATTTTCACATATTTGTAGCAGAGGTTTTTAAGAAGCATGAATGATATCAGGATTGATAATGGAATTGCAAGAGTTGACAACACTGTAGGTGGCATAAACAATTATTTTTAGCTACCTCTAGAAATTTAACACATTAAACAAGAAATCTATCAGGGATAGATTTTCCTGAAGTGTCAGCTACATCAGCTGGCACTTGTAGTGTACTTTTTCTGCAAGTCACACTGTAAACTGAAATGCAAAGTACATATGGGAAGGAAATCCTTTTCCTGTGAATTGTCCAATCAGTCTTGCATTGTTTGAGATTAGCATTGCTGCATATTTACCATCTTTTCATTTCATATAGGAAGATTGTGAAACTTTGAAGAAGCAGACGTTAAAACTTTATTTTCTATTAGATAATTGTATCTGTCTGCTGGCATTTTCTTTTTGCAGTTCAATACCAAAGTGAGTCATGAGTCTTTTCTGCCAGTTAAGTACATGTGGATATTATCAGAAACAAATGATAATGTGTAGTAACTTTGGTTTTATGTAAGTACTGCTTTAATTAAAGAGTAGAAAAAAGGTCATGAATTACCTTTAGTAGTATCTGCATATATAACCCATTCTGCAGTTTCTGTGTGTAGCAGACATCTATAGTCAGAGACTAAATGGTGAATAACAGTCTGACTATGAAGAAGCAATTGTTGATCAAAGTCACAATCAATCTCTCTACTGATCATTTTGTATTTGCACAGTGACTTCAACCTTATTTGCCATAACATAGCTATGTGCGATAATATCTTTGTACTTCATTTTGGTTTTAATTTTAAGTAATTTCATTCAGCAGATGCGTTGATGCACAAAGGTATCATGTAATCCATGTAATTACAGTTTCTGCTTATTCTTTTATTAGCTACACGTACAGGCAAGAAATAGGTTTGTATTTTTTCAAAATATATGCTTGGTAAGCACTAAATCTAAGACTTACAAAAACATTACCAATATGTTCTAATTAATATTTGTTCTTTTCCTTAAGCTGTTATACGGATACTTAATGCACAGCCTAAAATTAGAGTTGACAATTGCAAATGCAATCCAACCAACATAGTAATAAAATCAATACTTACATTTCCCTCGGGGCCACTATTTACTGTTTGCTGTGCCATTTCTGTAATGGAATGGCAGTTATGTTTGCAGAAACCTTGTAACTACGATTTTTATATTTTAACTAAAAGCAGCTTTCCTGAAGTAGTATGATTAAAAAAGAATCTGGAGTTGCTTTCAGAAAATTGCTGTAAACATTTTGTAGCCAATTTTAACAGACTAAAAAGAAGCATTTTTTCATAGTAAATGTCACTGAACTCTAAGATGAATTATTTGTAATGTCTAAACTCCTATAAGTTGTATTGCAATAGACATTTGCCTTAATCTTGAAATACTTCCCTGATTTGTTTTGTTTCATTTACTCAGTTCAAGTTATTCTTAATCACTGAAAGCTCATTCCTGTGTGGAGGTCTGCAATGTTCTCAAAGCATACGAGGGAGTCTGGCAGTTTATTTGACTTACCACATTAAAATAATGGAGGAAAGTATGATCTCTGAGATGAGTCATAGCAGCTGTTGCACAGATCTAATTCTGGTCTTTTGATTTTTTGATTTGGTACTTCTTTCACTGAAGTTTGTTATTATCTTTATGTGGCAGGGCAGCAAGTGTTTCTGTGCTTTGCGATGTAACTATATAGCAGAGAAAGCAAGGCATAGTTAACATTTTTAGTGCACGCAAGTGTTGTAGGTGTTTGCATATTCAGTTTAATATTTCTCTAATGATCTCTCACAAGAAGGGTGGCCATATGAATGAAAATCTGTGAGTTACTGCATCTTAGTAATTTGTTCCTTATGGGATTCTGCTGCTCATGTAGTGTGTTCTTGGTGAAGTTTAGGGTAGCAGGTTCTGTCGTACAGCATGGCCACTTACTTTGGCTCAACTATCAGTGAGTTATTATTAACTCTAATTATTAAGAAGTTACGGCCTTTGATCATCTGGCCATATCCTAAACTTCTACTTTCACTGCCATTCTGCAACTATTATTTTGAATAGCATTCATATAAGCGGTTCACTTGTAAACTGCATCACTGTCTATTTATAGACGCTGTAAGCACATTGCATGTCAGGAACACTTGAATATCCATTCCATGTGAAAATGTTGACATTTCAGGATCCGCTTTTGTTGCACTTGTGGTGATATGCCAAAACGGCAAGATACAGGATACAAGACAAATCTTGAAATTCATTTGAAAGCACTGGAAATAGAAATGCTTTGGTTTAGTAATTTGGAAATTATACAGATATTGAAAAATGTGTAATATATATCTAGTAGATCTATACATGTATAACATAAGGCAAGATATAAACCAAATACGCTGAAATGAACTGAAAAAAGATGCCAGAACAAAATGGAAGTTCAGGACAAGGTAGTATAGTCCAGTTCTGACTTTTTTTTGGTTTGGGTTTTTTTTTTTTTTACTTCATGTTACAAATGTTCCTAGTAACTTTTCTGTTAGGATGCTTTTAAAAATTATTTTGAATATTGTCTTTTACATGTACATCGAATAATATGCATATATGTATGCATAGTGCAGTTTATATATAACCTGTCTTCAGTAATCACTGTTATAACTTTGTAAAATTTTAAGCTGAAGTTTTTATCTAAGATATCTTTCTTTCATGTCTGCCCTTAGGCCACTATTGTTCTAGGTTTCAGCAGCAGCAGTGATTCAGCTTCCACAGAGAACAAGTCAGGAGAGAAACAGGAATTTCTTGAAGTATTCAAATACTTGGTTTAATGCTTCTGAGTTTTAGAGGAAGGAGTTAAAATTTGTCATAAAGATGACACTAGAATACATGGTTCTGATGACTCGAAAATCAGTCTGAACGAGACCAAGGTAGAAATTTCTGCAATTTTGTTTCATATGCCCATTAGACTTGCTGAGAAACTTACTGCTCTCTTGCGGCTGCACTGGTATGGTCTGGACACACAGGTCTCCATGATCCCACTAAACCTGCTCTCCAGCAGTTTTGCAAGAGAAGAACATTGTTTTGGAGCTTCTAACTTCTGTTATCTAAACCATATTGGTACTAGCAGTTTCAGCACTTCATGACTGTTATTGTAGAAGAAAGCCTCGCAGTTTGGGGTTTTTTTTTTTGGATTTGACAGGTGTAATTCCCTGCATTTTACTGATACAATGCTTTATAACTTCTGTGAAGAATACTGTCTTTCTCGACAAACTCACTAGGTTGCCCAGAGTAGGTTAGCAAGATCACTCTGACTTCCGCACATAGCAGTAAAATGCTTTGTGTAGATCTGATGGAAGCTAGGTTAATCCCTTCATCAGAAAACAAACAAACAAGCAAACAAACCCCCGCCATGTACTTTAAAGTCTGTCCCAATATGATTTAATTCCTCAAGTCTTTGAATTTGTTTTATGCAAACCGACAGTACTTAGTGGCATCAGCAAACTTCGTTTTCATTAATATTTGACCAAAGAAATTGTGTGAGCAGAATCCTAGACCCATTCAAGGAAACATATTTTGAAACAGGATATTGAAAATAAAGTCCATAGGACAACAAAAGTCAGTTTACATGCTGATGTCAGCATTTGTGTGTGGTGATAAAGCTAAGCTCTTTTCATGATAAAGATAAATTCATATCCATATCTTTAATAAAAAAAACAAAACTGATGTTAGCTTTTCACATTAAAGTCAGAAGCGTCTTTGTACCTCTTCGCAGAGACCCAATTGTTAGGAACAAAAGTTATGTCCTGTTAAGAAAAAAAAATTAATCACTCAAGTTATTACTTAGGGTGTATTCCAGGCTCAAGCTTTATACGGAAACCTTTGAAGAGGCTGCCCATACCTACCAAATGTTGTAATTGATACAGAATCATTGCTATACAACAGCTGCAATAACAAGGTGCTGCTGCCTTTACTTTAATCTACCTCTCTTTCTGCCAGTTTATTATGTTTAGAATTTATTCTTTTGTAGATCTGTGAGCTATCTTTCTTATGGAAATTAATCTTTTTAAAAGATTTGTACTCTCATTTTCAAACACTAATACATTCATTCAAGTATCCCATTATTCAGAACCAGCTGGCTTTTTATCTAGTGATATTTACTTCAAAAAGCCAAGTTAAATGGTATCATAGATTAATTCTCAGGGCACAGGAAAGCTTTTTTAGAGAAAAAGAGATTTTGTAATTACTTAGAATATCGCAATAAAATCACAGAACATGTCAAAAATGCGTTATATAATCTGTCATAATACGAAACTTGAAAAAAAAAGTTAATTCACTGAATTGAACATAATATGTGGCATCAGTATATGATTTTTAAGTGGAACATTATGTAAGGATAAAACTGTGATTTATAATAAGCTATGTCATGATTTTTAGTTATGTATTTTTTCTTTGCAGAAAGCACTGAAACTTCAATAAAGGTCATTATCCACTGAAATTTCTTACATGAATCAAACTGGAAATAAGACATATTTTACAATTCAATTTAAGATCCCACAGAGACAATAATGTTGCAAGCTGTGCATTTTGCAGAGTAATATAGTAATGTCTAGTTTGCATTTTTGAAAAACCAAATTAATCACACTTTATTGAATATGTTGAAGCAAACCTAAAATTCATCTATTATTAAAAAACTTGTGCAACAAACACAAACTATATTTTATACATAAAGGACAAACTCATTTATTTATTAGGTTAAAACACTTGGAGTTTGCATTTTGTAGCTATGAAAGAAATGACATTTGCTATCTGTTCTGCTTTTTTAAATTTTTCAAAGCAGTATGTTCAGAGTAATCTGTTTGAAAAATTGTACTAATACTTCAACAGAGTATCAATCTTGAAGACTGCACAGAAATCCCTGTGGAAACTAACGGTAGTCTTGATTTTTAAATTTCCTAAATCACTTAACAGGACAAATACTCTGTTATTATCTATCTCATATTTAAATAACATATTTTATCCCTTTATAGATTAACCACAAGATAATAAAGTTTTTAGCCAATTCTTAGCATTTGTACATCCCTTGAGCTAATATGCCTCAGCACTACTTTGAATTAGAACTTGAATCTTTGTACTCAGCTGTGCTCAGATTGGTACATAAAAGCAACTAGAATGAAATTTGGGTCTTAGTCAAGTCTCACCAACTTCAATTTAAATGGGATTTCAGTCTTAATCTTTTAAAGGGAAAGATATTTAAAAATTATTTGTAGATGTTTTCCTGCTACTAATTGTGGAATTACGTATTCTACATCTTGCAGGGCATGTAAGCTGTATGCCAGATTTGTGTGCCAAATGTCAGGTGCTACTACTTATAATTCCATTTCTAGGAATACCACTCTAAGTTATTCTGGCCAAATTTGATTTCTAGGATTTGATTTTTAGGGTAATTGTTGCCTGTTAATGGTTCGTCACTGTATTTATGTCTTGATGATTTAAAAGTGAGAAATGCAGCTTTTTATTTTTTGTCAGAAATCTATATTGACTATATAATAGACAGATTGATTGGGAAAACAGAGCTTTTAAAAAAATGTTCAAGAGGAGACCTCATAGCAGCCTTCCAGTATCTGAAGACGGCCTACAAGAGTGCTGGAGGGGGACTCTTCATTAGGGACTGTAGTGATAGGACAAGGGGTAATGGGTTCAAACTTAAACAGGGGAAGTTTAGATTAGATATAAGGAAGAGGTTCTTTACTGTGAGGGTGGTGAGGCACTGGAACGGGTTGCCCACAGAAGTGGTAAATGCTCCATCCCTGGCAGTGTTCAAGGCCAGGCTGGACGGAGTCTTGGGTGACATGGTTTAGTACAAGGTGTCCTTGCCCATGGCAGGGGGGTTGGAACTAGATGATCTTAAGGTCCTTTTCAACCCTAACCATTCTATGATTCTATGATTCTATAATTCATTTTCAAGACACAAGAATCTTAAATCAGATTAAAAAAAAGTTTTAGAATTTGGAAAAACAGACACAATTTTTGCCTAATTTTTCCTCAAGCATAAGGAGAACTTCTAGCCCTTGTCAAGTATTTCAGTTTAAGGTCTATGCCTAAAGAGTTTTCAGTCTAAAATCAACGTGGTTGTTCTTCTGTACTTAAGCAGCATGTGTTACAAAGGATCAGCTCACTTATATTTTCCTATATGCAAGAGTAATAGTAAGTTTGACAATGCATTGTGCACAATTTTTTCTCCTTTGCACATCCATATTAGTTATGTCTGACAGAGGAAGAGACTGCTTAGGCCCCACTGAGAAGCACTTAAAGGACATTCCTGAAAGCATTCTTGGATTTTTAGAAAATGACATGGGGTTACAGTCCAGTACTTTAGGAGAATCTGCTGTGGCTTCTCTTTGTGCTGTGATGGACTAAGTGGAGATTGGGGTGTGCTGAAGGTGGACAGACATAGTGGTTATGATGACCTGGTATTTTTTATAATATATTATATAATATAGTCCCAGAATATATATAATATAATATACCAGAATACCAGTCACTGAACATGAGACTGTCCCAGCAGCTCTTAAAAGATATTTGGCACTCTGCTTTGTCTTGACTTTATCGAAGTGCAGACCTGGAACCCTATTCTTAATATCATAACAGGAACATGAGATAACATGCTCACTTGCTCTTAAAGAGACAGCACCATGGTTCTTCGGGTTATACCAAGAGAACACTCTTGGTAGCAGCTCATGGTTTTAGAATAACCCATTCAACCACATGTCTAGCATTGTGCATTAAAGAAAACAATAGACAAAGATTTACATTCAGATCCTTTTCATCTGACATGAGATAGATAGCTAAAAATTAGCCAACTTCTCTGTATATAATAATGCTCCATAATGATGAATTGTATGTAATAAAACACACTGCCAGCTCCAGTGTAGGAGAACAATTTAAAGCAACTTTCAGGTGCCTTGCCACCATAATGGAATCCAGACAACCAGCTGAGATGATTTCATATGGTTTCAGGAAACTGAAGATGAGTGATGATCTACAAATATCTGATACTGAGCTGGACAATGTAAAATGCTAATGCATGGTAATGTCTCTGTGTTTGTAGGGCTTAAGTCTGAGGGACTGTCCTGATTTCAGCTGTAACAGTTATTTTTCTTCCTAGTAGCTGGTGCAGTGCTGTGTTTTGGCTTTAGTCTGAGAACAATGCTGATAACACACCAATGTTTTAGTTGCTGCTAAGTAGCATTTACCCTAGTCAAGGACTCTTTAGTTTCCCATGCTCTTCCAGTGAGGAGGGGCACAAGAAGCCAAGAGGGAGCAGAGAAAAGACACCTGACCCAAACTAGCCAAAGGGGTATTCCGTACCATGGCACATCATGCTTGGTATGTAAACTAGGGGGAGTTACCAAGAAGGGACCGATCGCTGCTTGAATTGGGCTGGATACCAGTCAGCGGGTGGTAAGCAATTGTATTGTGCATCACTTGTGTTTTCTGAGCTTTCATTTCTTCTCTTGTTGTTTCCTATTATTACTATTATTGCTATTATTGGTATTCTTTCTATTATCACTATATTTTACTTTATTTTAGTTATTAAACTGTTCTATCTCAATCTACGGGGTTTACACTCTTTTGATTCTCATCCCCATCCCACCCTGAGGAGGGGGGAAAGAGGAGGTGTGAGCTGTGTGGTGCTGTTACCAGCTGGGTTTAAACCACGACAGGGACTTGACACCCAGAAACATCTTAATTGATTTGGTGTTTAGAGGACCAAACACAGGCCGCTGAGAAGGCATCTAGCCCAGTTTGTTATTATGTACTAGCCACCAGTTATACAATAGTCAAGAAACTTGTCCAGAAGCAAGAGACATGGCAACGGAGGTTATCTTTGCAAAAGGTACACAAAGCTCTGACCTGAAGACCATCATTACTAATTGAGTCATTATTAGTAATGGCAGGGTGAAGGAAAAACACTTTTTTGTCTATGTATGTACCTATTGCCTCTCCTGTTATGTACCTTCCCTCATCTCTGACCAGCTGAATTACTGGTCATGAAGAAAGATTGATAGAGCTAAGAAACATTATAAGTCATGTGCTATGTCTTTTCCTGACCACTTAAAGAGTGTACCATCCTGATTTTCAGTTGGTGAGATAGATCTGCATGCAAATGCCTTGCTAGGAATTTTGTCTAAGACAGTTAGACATATTGTTTAAAGTGCAATTAAAAGATGTGTGTGTTCTTCACAAATAGGTTTGATGTAAAATACTAGAATGACTAGAATGTCTATAAATTCGCATGGGGTTGGTATAGCTCAAAGTACTAAATCTTGGTATAATAGCTAAGGAGAACTTTCTTGTCCTAGAATTTAATATTAAAGGAGGGGGGAAAAAAAGAGACAACTCTAAAGCCAATATTGAGGAAATTATCATCACATGCTATCATTTAATGACAATAGACCTTTGTGTCACACACTGGCTTGGCTCTTTTATCTCTTTCAGAGTAGGTGAAAATTTTTGCCCCTAGAGATAGCTGTTGGTAACAGTGGCCCAGACCTCTTCAGAAGTAAAGAAATATAACTTAAAGATAGTGATGTTTTCATTCTAAATGTGACCCCCCCCAAATTAATTAGATAGTAGTTACGCCCCCAATCACAAACATCCAAGAAAATATCTAAGAAATTTACTGTTTAAGACATACCATTTTCACATTCCTACCCTTTTAATCCAATTTCATATTTTTGGCTGCTTTTGCATAAAGATTTTGTCTTTGATCATATTTGTAAGGCTTCAGTCAGAAATGGCAGTAGTTGTAAATGGAGTAGGGTATCAATATGTAAATAAATAGGATAATATTGGTAGACTAAATCTCAAAGAAAAAATGATCTTTTCCACATAAAGAGCAGCAATTGTGAGAAGCACTTTTGACAGATATGCATTTATGTATAAATCTTCCTTACTGAGTGAAATTCCTTGTAGTCTGTTGCCTGTATATATGTATTGTTTCTTACAGTATTTTCACACTGTCACCCTTTGAGGCCAGAACTGTCCACCTGCTCTATCACATATTATTACTATTACTGTTACTACTAGTCATACTAGTTGTCGTTTTTTTTCATCAGCATCCTGAGAAAATAATAAATCATGTGCAAGAACAGTTTCAGCAGTACAGAAAGACTTGGGGTCCATGACCTCTTAGATAGGACTTCCTTCTTTTACTTGAAGGATGGCATGGTCATCTGTCTTGGCATATAGAAATAGGGAAAACAAACTTAAGAGCACAATGAAGTTACTGTACCATAATGAAGTACCGAATAACAGCTGAGCTATAATAATAATTCTTAGTCTACGGCAAACACCAGATAATATATACGTTAAACCTCAGTGAAGGAAGCATGATTCACAGTATGATTTTGTTCACTAGGCTGCACATACTGGATTTTGAGCTGGTCAACATATATGCTCTGTATACAAATCCAAATGTATGAAAGAGAATATTTTTAAATAAATTTCTAGCTGACAATTTGTTACTTATGTATTTACTGGTGTGGTTTGTGTGTGTGTGTGACGTAAAGGTAAGAAAGAGATGCACACACAGATACATACATATGCGTTCAAATAACATGGAAGTGATGAACCTGTATATCTAAAAGCTAGAAAAGGAAATTTTTAATAATAGGAATGATCACAGAATCACATAATAGTTAAGGTTTGAAGGGATCATCTAGTTCCAACCCCCTGCCATGTACAGGAGCACCTTCCACAAGACTAGGTTGCTCAAAGCCCTGTACAACCTGGCCTTGAACACTTCCAGGGATGGGGCATCCACAACTTGTCAGGGCAACATTTTATTACTATTACTATTGTTATTATTTCTAAAGGGAGCCTATAAGAAAGCTGAAGGGGGATAGGGTGGGGCGGATGGCTTGAAAGAAGTTCTTGACTGTGAGGGTGGTGGGACACTGGAACAAGTTGCCCAGAGAAGTTGTAGATGTCCCATCCAATATGGTGTATTGCTTTGGTTTGCTTTTTTGGTTATGAGCATTGTTAATATAGAATTAGGTGCTATAAAACTCAGACTAGAGGTAGCAAGGGTCAGAAAGCATGCAGAATTGCCAACGTCAGACTAGTGTAGATGGTGAGCACAAAGTCCCATCTAATTCATATTTTCTGCAAAGCTTAGGCACTTGTCCATAGGCCTGAATCACAGAAGCTCAAACCTTCATCTTTCTTCTTGTACAAGTTTCTGGATCTGTCTGGTTTAGTTTCCACTGTACTAAAAATAAAGCCTGTTATACTGAGCCTATTATACTGATTATACAGAACAAAAAATTGAATAAGGATAGCTGCTTTCTTTATAAACTGAAGCAACAGGGGATCTTATGCTAAAACAACTTAAATGTGTATTTCTCAGAAAATGTTCTAAACATGAAGTTACATGCTACTCAGCCAGGCATATTCCATCTCACCTGTTCCTTAAGCATACAGAAAATATTCATATACACAGTTACATGCAATGAGAATATACAGTAATATAATTATCTATTAAATGGGACGTTTTTGTAAATAAGCACATACAAATGTAGTCAAGACGTTCAGTAAATAATTTGTGATGTTCATCATGTTGAAAGATAAGAATGTAGTTTTCTGCTGATTTTGGTTGTCTTCAGATAGCTCATTAGTCTTCATATTCTAAAATCTCTACACCAAGGGACTAGCTGTAATTCTAGCTTTCTGCTCTAAAGTTGATATACTTGCCCAGATGTACCTGACAGTAAATGTTGTCCAGTTACCATTTTCCTGAATACAGTGCATACAACTGCATCTAATTTTTTATTTTTTGATTATGTCAAAAATTTACTTCTGCATGTCAAAACCGAAGTCTTATAACATCATATAACTGAGGACATGTTAGGTATTTGTGAAAGGATACAAAAGGAAAATCTGTTTTTAGGTAAATGTCACACTGCCTGTAACTGAGTTGCTGAGCTCTCACTTCTGTTGGAGAGTTTCATTATTCATTAAATTGCTTTTAAAAAGCTTTTCCTGTGTTAATCTTTTTGGTGGCATAATGAAGGAGTAGTATAAAATATAAAATATATATTCCATGAGATTCATTGTCACTATTAAAAAAATTCTTTCACTCACTAGTTTATATAAATTCAGTATTTTCTGATTTGTGATTAAGCATATACTCTGATATTCAGCATGTAGAATTCCATAATCATTTTCCTGAAATTACCAGTTTGTACTGCAGTTTTTACTTATCAGAACATAAATATAGAAGGGGTGGGTAAACTGGGTACAAATCCAGTTTACAGTGCAAAGTGCAGTTATAATTTCTTTGTCATTTCCAAGAAAAAAACTATGCAATAAAATTGAGACAGCGAATGAAACAGTCAACATGATTGAGGCTAAAACCTGATTTTCAGATTGCTACTGTTGTCTGTGAAGAAGAAACCATATGTGATTTCAAAAGATTCTCTTGACTTCTTCTTTATATATTTCTGTGGGAAAATGTTTTTCAAAAAATAGTCTGTCCCCCCCACCCCAAATTTGCTGCTATACTTATTTATGCTTTATCATGATAATAGCAGAAATACAAATACCAGACTCATCAACCCCACAATGTTAGAGAAAATCATAAAAACTTCCAGTTATCAGTCCACATTGCTCATGGCCTATTAGAATAAGCATGATCACCACACCTAATGAGCACCCTGCTGATGCACCAGTAAAGAGGATCGCTACTGGTGCCTCCAGGAAGAAGCGGAGGGTCATAGTAGTAGGGGACTCTACTTTGAAAGGCACAGAGGCACCCATCTGCCGGCCTGATCCAGTCTCGAGGGAGGTGTGTTGCCTGCCGGGGGCTCGGATCAGGGATGTTGCTGAGAGGCTGCCTGCTCTAGTAAGTCCTGCTGACTATTACCCCCTTGTAGTGGTCCATGTGGGTGCTAGAGATATAGACAGCAGTTGCCTGGAGGACATTAAGAAGGACTACAGAGCCCTGGGAGAGGTGGTTAGGGGCTCTGGAGCTCAGATAGTTTTTTCATCGATTCTCCAGGGCAAAGGGGAGGACCTTAAAAAAGCTAGGCGTGTCTGGCAGGTTAATAAATGGTTAGAAAGCTGGTGCCATAGTCAGGGGTTTGGCTATTTAGAACATGGGGCTCCATTTGGGAGGCCAGATCTAGTGGAGGCTGGTGGAGCTGGTCTGACAAAGAAGGGGAAGAGCTGTTTTGGTAGGAGGCTTGCCAGGCTGGTCAGGAAAGCTTTAAACTAGATGTGTTGGGGGAGGGGAGCATTGATCCATCCCAACATTCCTGGTCAGTTGCCAGCACCTGTAATAAGTGCTTGGAGCGATGTAGAGATGTTCCAGCTGCCCCAGCCATTGAGTCGGCTTCATTTGGAGCTCGGCTAAGGTGCCTCTATACAAACGCCCGTAGTATGGGGAACAAGCAAGAGGAATTAGAGATGTGTGCAAGGCTACGGGAATATGATGTCATTGGTATCACAGAAACATGGTGGGATGGCTCCTATGACTGGAGTGTCGGAATGGAAGGTTACAGGCTGTTTAGAAAAGACAGGCCAGGCAGACGGGGAGGGGGCGTTGCTATCTATGTCAGTGATAGGCTAGAGAGTATGGAACTCTGTCTGGGGACGGGTGATGAGGTAACAGAGTGTTTGTGGGTCAGGATCAAAGGGAAAACAGCAACAGGGGACATTACGGTGGGGATCTGTTACAGGCCGCCTGATCAAGAGGACTCTGTGGATGAAGCGCTCTACAGACAGATAGGAGCAGCCTCACGCTCGCAGGCCCTGGTCCTCATGGGGGACTTCAACCATCCTGACATCTGTTGGAGGGACGGTACGGCCCGGCACAAGCAATCCAGGAAGTTCCTCGATTGTGTGGAAGACAACTTCCTCTTTCAAGCAGTAGAGGAGCCGACGAGGAGAGGTGCCATGCTGGACCTTGTGCTCACCAACAGGGAGGGACTGGTTGGAAATGTAACGCTCCAGGGCAGCCTTGGCTCTAGTGATCACGAGATGGTTGAGTTTGAGATCCTCAGGACGGTGAGAAGAGCGTGCAGCAAGCTCACTGCCCTGGACTTCAAGAAAGCAGACTTGGGCCTCTTCAGGAACCTCCTTAGTAAGGTTTCATGGGATACAGTCCTAGAGGGCAGGGGGGCCCAAGACTGCTGGTTGGTATTCAAGGATCACCTGCTATGTGCTCAAGAGTGTTGCATCCCGACTAGAAGAAAGTGCAGCAGGAGGGCCAGGAGACCTCCGTGGATGGACAAGGAGCTGCTGAGGAAACTTAGAGGGAAAAAAGAAGCTTATAGAAGGCGGAAGCAAGGACAGGCAGCCTGGGAAGAATACAGGAACATTGCCCGAGAAGCTAGGGACCAGGTTAGGAAAGCTAAGGCCCAGCTAGAATTAAGTTTGGCAAGGGATGTAAAAGATAACAGGAAAGGATTCTATAGATATGTAGCAAATAAAAGACAGGCTAGGGACAATGTAGGCCCTCTCCAGAAGCTATCAGGAGAACTGGCTACCATGGATTTGGAGAAGGCTGAGGTTCTTAATGACTTCTTTGCCTCAGTCTTCACCAGCAAATGCTCTGACCACACAACCCAAGTCTTGGAAAGCAAATGCAGGGACTGTGAGAACGAAGACCTTAGGCCCACTGTAGGAGAGGATCAGGTTCGAGACCATCTTAAGAACCTGAACGTGCACAAGTCCATGGGACCTGATGAAATCCATCCACGGGTCCTGAAGGAGCTGGCGAATGAAGTTGCTAAGCCACTGTCCATCATATTCGAAAAATCCTGGCAGTCAGGTGAAGTTCCCGATGACTGGAAGAAGGGTAATATAACCCCCATTTTCAAGAAGGGGAAGGTGGAAGACCCGGGGAACTACAGACCAGTCAGCCTCACCTCTGTGCCTGGCAAAATCTTGGAACAGTTTCTCCTGGAAAACATGCTAAGGCACATGAAAAACAACGAGGTGGTTGGTGACAGCCAACATGGCTTCACTAAGGGGAAATCCTGCCTGACCAATTTGGTGGCCTTCTATGATGGAGCCACGGAACTGATGGACAGCGGCAGAGCAGTTGACGTCATCTACCTGGACTTGTGCAAAGCATTCGACACTGTCCCACATGACATCCTTGTCTCTAAATTGGAGAGACATCAATTTGATAGATGGACCACTCGGTGGATAAAAAACTGGCTCGATGGCCGCACGCAAAGAGTTGTGGTAAATGGCTCGATGTCCAGTTGGAAAGCAGTAACGAGTGGTGTCCCTCAGGGATCGGTGTTGGGACCGGTCCTGTTCAACATCTTTGTCGGTGACATGGACAGTGGGATTGAGTGCGCCCTCAGCAAGTTTGCCGACGACACCAAGCTGTGTGGTTCGGTTGATACGCTGAAGGGAAGGGATGCCATCCAGAGGGACCTTGACACGCTTGTGAGGTGGGCCGATGCCAACCTTATGAAGTTTAACCAAGGCAAGTGCAAGGTCCTACATCTGGGTCGGGGCAACCCCAGGCACTGCTACAGGCTGGGCAGAGAAGAGATTCAGAGCAGCCCTGCAGAAAAGGACTTGGGGGTGTTGGTTGACGAGAAGCTTAACATGAGCCGGCAGTGTGCGCTTGCAGCCCAGAAAGCCAACCGTATCCTGGGCTGCATCAAAAGAAGCGTGGCCAGCAGGTCGAAGGAGGTGATCCTGCCCCTCTACTCTGCTCTTGTGAGACCCCACTTGGAGTACTGCGTACAGTTCTGGTGTCCTCAACATAAAAAGGACATGGAGCTGTTGGAGCGAGTCCAGAGGAGGGCCACGAGGATGATAAGAGGGCTGGAGCACCTCCCATATGAAGACAGGCTGAGAAAGTTGGGGCTGTTCAGCCTGGAGAAGAGAAGGCTGCGTGGTGACCTCATAGCAGCCTTCCAGTATCTGAAGGGGGTCTACAAGGATGCTGGGGAGGGACTCTTCCTTAGGGACTGTAGTGGTAGGACAAGGGGTAATGGGTTCAAACTTAAACAGAGGAAGTTTAGATTAGATATAAGGAAGAAGTTCTTTACAGTGAGGGTGGTGAAGCACTGGAATGGGTTGCCCAGGGAGGTTGTGGATGCTCCATCCCTGGCGGTGTTCAAGGCCAGGTTGGACAGAGCCTTGAGCCACATGGTTTAGGGCAAGGTGTCCCTGCCCATGGCAGGGGGGTTGGAACTAGATGATCTTAAGGTCCTTTCCAACCCTTACGATTCTATGATTCTATTCTATGATTCTATGATATAACCAGAAAATAAGAAGGCAAGTTTTTGGTTTTGGTTTTTTTGTTGTTGGGTTGGGCTTTTTTTTTTTTTTCTGTTTTGTTGGTTTTGGGGGTTGGTGGGGTTTTTTTATTTTTTATTTTTTGGTTTTTTGTTTTTTATTTTTTGGGGGGATGAGGGAGGAGGAATCCTTATTAAAGCAGAATACACAGTGTTCCAGAGAAGTCTTGGGAAACATTGTTTTCCTCTGTCATAGTACTTGCTCTCCTGATCACTTTGTGATCTCAGAAGAGGTAGTAATACTTTTTTTTTTTAAGTCCCAATAAGATGAGACAGATACTGTTTCATATGGCAAAGTTTTTTTCACTCTTAATGATGTAGGAGTAACATAGAGGTCTTACAAAAGCACCTTTAGCTGTAGATGTCTGTCCTTTATAAAGTCTCACAACAGTCGTATATTGCACATAAATACTACAGCTGATTTTAGAAGACTGAATTATACAAAAATGGAATCACAAATTTGTAGCAATTCAAAGTCTAAAGCAGCAGGATTTGATTTGGACAGTTTTGTGAAGAGGTTTCCTATCAGGATACTAAGATTACCACTTTTTAGCACACTGATTATGCATATTTTCCAGTGGACATAAATAGCCCAGATAGTGAATAGTCCACTTCAGAAAAATGAGCCAACACAGCTGATACTGATGCTTTGTTTTGTAATTGTTGCTGAGATACAAATTGTTTCAGCAAACACAGAAGATAACAGCAAGAGTGGGAGACTGAAAGAAAATCAGTAGAAGAAAGAGAGAGAGAAAGAGAGAAAGAAAGAAAGAAGGCAAGGCAAGGCAAGGCAAGGCAAGGCAAGGCAAGGCAAGGCAAGATAAGGTAAGGCAGGGTAGGGTAGGGTAGGGTAGGGTAAGGGAAAGGGAAAGGGAAAGGGAAAGGGAAAGGAAAGGAAAGGAAAGGAAAGGAAAGGAAAGGAAGGAAAGGAAAGGAAAGGAAGGAAAGGAAAGGAAAGGAAAGGAAAGGAAAGGAAAGGAAAGGAAGGAAAGGAAAGGAAAGGAAGGAAAGGAAAGGAAAGGAAAGGAAAGGAAAGGAAAGGAGGGAAGGAAGGAAGGCAGAGGGGAAGGAAGAGGGAAAGGAAGGAAGAAAGAAGACAGAAAGAGAAAGAAAGAAAAGAGAAAGGAAAAGGAAAAGGAAAAGGAAAGGAAAGGAAAGGAAAGGAAAGGAAAGGAAAGGAAAGGAAAGGAAAGGAAAGGAAAGGAAAGGAAGGAAAGGAAAGGAAAGGAAAGGAAAGGAAAGGAGAAAGGAAAGGAAAGAGAAGAGAAGAGAGAAGAGAAGAGAAGAGAAGAGAAGAGAAGAGAAGAGAAGAGAAGAGAAGAGAAGAGAAGAGAAGAGAAGAGAAGAGAAGAGAAGAGAAGAGAAGAGAAGAGAAGAGAAGAGAAGAGAAGGAAAAGAAAGAAAAGGAAAGAAAGAAGAAGGAAGGAAGGAAGGAAGGAAGGAAGGAAGGAAGGAAGGAAGGAAGGAAGGAAGAAGGAAGGAAGGAAGGAAGGAAGGAAGGAAGGAAGGAAGGAAGGAAGGAAGGAAGGAAGGAAGGAAGGAAGGAAGGAAGGAAGGAAGGAAGGAAGGAAGGAAGGAAGGAAGGAAGGAGGAAGGAAGGAAGGAAGGAAGAAGGAAAGGAAGGAAGGAAGGAAGGAAGGAAGGAAGGAAGGAAGGAAGGAAGGAAGGAAGGAAGGAAGGAAGGAAGGAAAGGAAGGCAGGCAAGCAGAAAAAAGTAAAGAGAGAAAGAAAAAAGAAAAGAGGAGAAAAAAGAAAAGAGAAAAAAGAAAAGAGAAAAAAGAAAAGAGGAGAAAGAAAAGAGAAAAAAGAGAGAAAGAAAAGAAAGAAAGAAAAGAAAGAGAGAAAGAAAAGTAGAGGTTTGAGTTGTTAGTAGAAACTCAGCCTCTCTTTTGTGTTTTTGGTATGTGATACTGCTTGTCTGTATAATAGTACCTGAAACCATCCCTGGTCCAGGGCTGAGATTTGCTTGCCTAAGGACAGGCTGGAAGTGTTCTCTGGGTTGCCATAAAATATCCAAGTTTTCCACAGGAAAAGAAGGGGAAGACCTGAGGGCCCGCAAATAGTCTAATTTTAATGTCTAAAACCTACCTATAATCAGGAAAGGTTTGGCTTAGTGGCCTAGACATAGATAATGCTGCTCTCTCAGATATCCTTGATTATTCTGCCTGATCTACGTCTCCAGATAAATAGGCATGGGGTCTCCTGCAGGTGCTGTGTTGTACTCACTAACCCTGTAAGACATGTCTCAAATTATTTTAGCCATCTCAGGCGGCATGTGTTTAGGCCATTGAGTTGAGTCTGGGAGAAGGGTCACTGTAATCCCTGGAACCAAGAGATTCAGATCCAGCTGATCAAAGATAGGTCTGTATCTCACGGAGTGGGCTCAGTAATTCTGCACAGACTGTTGCCTGGATCCCTTTTGACTGTCACAAGAACTAAACTGCTCAGCTCACATTGTAGGAACCAAAATTTAGGCTAACTGAATCCTAGTGGGGATGGAATGAGAGAGGAAAAAGAGTAAGCAAAGACAAGATATGACTGTGAAAATGAATCTGGTACATTCAGATCAGAGTTTGTTTGTGAAGCTGACATTGTACAGTCTAGTTTTCTGCCTCATTTTCCTTTTCTTGGCTGCATTACCTTCCAGTCCAGAACTGTTTTCATTTATTATTACCATCTTTAGCTACCTAATTGTGCTACTAATGAATACAAATAATCCAGGCATCAGGCTTTTACAGACCCACTTGAGTGTACAAATAATGGTTTGTTGTATAACCACTGATTATGGGAGAGGGTAACTCACATTATGGAAAACGTGCTGAAATGTTGGTGATGGGGAAAAACACTAATTCTGTAATCCGCCTTTCAAATTATGAAAATGTATTGTTATTTTTGTTCCATCAGGTTGTCCATGATGAATGA
The DNA here is from genome assembly GCF_004027225.2 of Strigops habroptila. Classification (NCBI taxonomy): domain Eukaryota; kingdom Metazoa; phylum Chordata; class Aves; order Psittaciformes; family Psittacidae; genus Strigops; species Strigops habroptila. The sequence continues at coordinate 82,899,586 of NC_044278.2, forward strand.
GTAAATGAGACAATCTGAGCCCAGTTTTTAAGCACGTGTACTTACATTTGGAACTTCTATTCCAATTTTTGAGTGCTCATATTAGCAGTATCACACATGAAATACGTAGTTGGCTACCAAATTACTTATTCAAGTGCACATGTATGGGGTTTGAGCACTCAACGTTAAGCATTTGCATTTCAAAATTGAATCCCTTGTGCTTGAAAGCCTTGAAAATGGCTACTGTATGGTCAGCCTAGTGCAGCATCAATTGAAATGCAGTTTGAATGCAATGTAGAGCTTCCAATTGCTGCTTCAGAAAGTGTTATGCTGAATCTGGAACACTTTGCATAATTTAATTAATTATGCCACTAAAACCTGATTTTCTCTCAATTTAAAGCAAACAGCTTTTATGAGGGTGAACTGCAGCACCCAGGGATATCAGGTGTCCAAGCTTTTAATCCTATTACAAAGACTTGACAACCACTGATGGAAACTGGAATAAACATAAGCCTCCAACAGGGCAACAGTGAAGAGGAAGAAGGCAACAGATTTTTTAATACTCCTTTCAAACCACTGGTACGCATTAAATTCAAAATTGAATGAAAAAGTGACAGAACTGGTAGCTTGCACTTTGTTGTGCAGCTGGTGAAGAGTGTCTAAGGAATAACACTTATTTCACTTTGACATTAATGAAAAATAACTGTTTCTCTAAGAGGAAAATTGTTCTGCCTTAACTAACATAAGAAAAACACAGCAAATGGCCAAGACTATTTGTATCTGTGTCTGTCCACTTAAAATGTTCAGGAGTGCCACAGCCTGTAGTTTGAAAGTAGTTTCCATTGTTATGGATTGGGTTGTCTATGAATCATTTTCCTTTAAACAAAATCTTGGCAGATAATGCCAGACTACAAATAGTAAAGAATCTGTCACTGACTAAATGCTAGCCTCAATACTTTGTTTTCTGAAGCTTGTCTTCTCTCTTCCAATTTATTATTAGGTTCAATATCACTCTAAAACAATAGACACTGTAATTTTGAGGCAGAAGGGGGCTACTGATTTAGAAAAGCTCTAATTTTGGAGCCACATAAGCAGTGCCATAATTTGTAATCTATGACTGACTGTGCAAATTTCTGTGACTGGGTTAGAAAGGGTCACAGCAGAATTGATTCTATCTCCTAATCAAACATTCAGCCTTGTAACATGAAATTAACTGTACTGTAGATGATCTTGTTAATAAATAGGGGAAAATATCTAACTACTGGGAATTCAAGAGCTATATAAAATGCAAACATCTTCCTTGCTTATATTAACAAATATTCATATAATTGCTACTACATATGTATTATATGTATTCCCTATATTTATATATAATGTACATATATATGAGAAAGGATACACCTGTCTCAAAGAGGGAAAAGGATCTTTGCACAGGAGTTAGCAAGGCTCACTGGGAGAGCTTTAAACTAGATTTGAAGAGGGAAAGGGATAAAGCCAGGCTCACTAGAGGTAAGCCTGGGGGGTGGCATGCAATCTTTGAGGGACAGTGTGCTAGTAAGTTCTTCAGTCTGCTGTCTCAATGGAGGTAGGGGATGGTGATCCATGTGGCAGCAAAGACACAAGGTTATTGATGTGTTAGAAACCGTGGTAGAGCCTGAGAATGGTCATGCAGGAATTAGGGCTTCTCACCACAAAAAGGTGGTGGGATCAATAGCCAGGTGCATCTACATCAATGCATGCAGCATGGGCTACTAACAGAAGGAGTTGGAAGCTGTTGTGCAGCTGGAAAACTATGGTATAGTTGCCATCATGGAAACATGGTGGGATGTCTCGCAAAACTGGAGTACTGCAATGGATGGCTATAAACTTTAAGAAATGATAGGCAAGGAAGGAGAGGTAGTGGGGTAGCGCTGTGTGTTACGGAGTGTTTTGGCTGGCTAGAGCTTGATGATGGTGACAATAGGATTGTGTGTTTATGTGTAAGAGTGAGGGGGAAGGCCAACAAGGCAGATAGCACGGTGGCAGTCTGTTATAGGCTACCCAACCAGGATGAAGAGGCAGACAAAATATTCTATAAGCAGCTGGGAGAAGTCTCACATACGCTAGTCCTTGTTCTCATGGGGGACTTACCAAATGTCTGCTGGAAATACAATACAGCAGAGAGGAAACAGTCTAGAAGGTTCCTGGCATGTGTGAAAGATAATGTCCTGACAGCTGGTGAGGGAGCCAACTAGGGAAGGAGCCCTGCTGGACCTGTGGTTTACAGAAGACTTATGGGTGATGTGATGGTTGGAGGCTATTTTGGGCGTAGCAATAGTGAAATGATAGAGTTTTTTATTTTGGAGAAGTAACAAAGTGGGGGTCAGCAGAACTGCTACCTTGTACTTCTGAAGGGCAGAATTTGACCTTTTTAGGAGCCTAGTTGACAGAGTCCCTTGGGAGGCAGTCCTGAAGGACAAAAGAGTCCAGGAAGGCTGGAAATTCAAGAAGGAAATCTTATAGGCACAGGAGCAGGCTGTCCCTAGGTGCCGAAAGACAAGCCAGCAGGAGAAGACAACCAGACTGGCTGAACAGAGAGCTTTGGCTGAAACTCAGTAAAAAAGGAAGAGTTTATGGCTTTTGGAAGAAGGGTCAGGTAACTCACAGAACTACAAGAATGATGTGAGGTTATACGGTGAGAAAATTAGAAGGGTCAAAGCCCAACTAGAACTTAATCCAGCTACTGCCATAAAGACAATAAAAATGTTTCTGTAAATATATTAGCAACAGAAGGAGGGCTAAGGATAATCTCCATCCTTTATTGGATGTGGGGGAAACAGTGACAAAGGATGAGGAAAAGGCTGAGGTACTTAATGCCTTCTTTGCCTCAGTCTTTAATAGTAAGACCAGACCAGTAGTTCTTGGGGTACCCAGCCCCCTGAGCTGGAAGACACGGATAGGGAGAAGAAAGAAGCCCACAGAATCCAAGGGGAAGCAGTCAGTGACCTGCTGCACCACTTAGACACACACAAGCCTATGGGGCTGGATGGGATCTACCAAAGGGTACTGAGGGGGCTGGTGGAAGTTCTCACTGAGTCACTTCCAATCATATATCACCAATTCTGGCTAACTGGGGAGGTCCCAGTTGACTGGAGGTTAGCAAATGTGATGCCTATCCACAAGAAAGGCCGGAAGGAGGATCTGGCAAACTCCAGGCCTGTCATCCTGACCTTGGTGCCAGGGAAGGTTATGGAGCAGATCATCTTGAGTGCCATCATATGTCATGTACAGGAAAACCAGGTGATCAGGCCAAGTCAGCATGGGCTTATGAAAGGCAGGTCCTGCTGGATTAACCTGATCTCCTTCTATGACAAGGTGACCCACTTAGTGGATGAGGGAAAGGCTGTGGATGCTGTCTACCTAGACTTCAGTAAAGCCTTTGACACCATTTCCGACAGCGTTCTCCTGGAGAAACTGGCTTCTCATGGCTTGGATGGGTGTACTGCTTGCTGGGTAAAAAACTGGCTGGATGGGTGAGCCCAAAGAGTGGTGGTGAATGGAGTTAAATCCAGTTGGTGGCCAGTCACAGGTGGTGTTCCCAGGGCTCAGTACTGAGGCCAGTTCTGTTTAATATCTTTATCAATGATCTGGATGGGGACATCAAGTGCACCCTCAGTAAGTTTGCAGACAACACCAGGTTGATCTGCTTGAGGATAGGAAGGCTCTACAGAGGGATCTAGACAGGCTGGATCAATGAGCTGAGGCCAGTTGTGTGAGGTTCAATAAGGCTCAATTTCAGGATCTGCACTTGGGTTACAATAACGCTGGCAGGCTTCAGGAAGAGCAGCTGGAAAGCTGCCCAGTGGAAAAGGACCTAGGGTGTTGGTCAACAGCCAGTGGAATATGATCCAGCAGCGTGCCCAGATGGGCAAGAAAGCCAATGGCATCCTGGCTTGTATCAGAATTAGTGTGGCCAGGAAGACTAGGGAAGTGACTGCCTGTACTTGACACTGGCCACACCTCAAATACTATGTTCAGGCTTGGCCCCCTCACTACAAGAAAGACACTGAGGTGCTGGAGTGTGTCCAAAGAAGGGCAGTGAAGCTGGTGACGAATCTAGAGCACAAGTCTGACGAGGAGGGGCTGAGAGAACTGGGGTTGTTTAGCCTGGAGAAAAGGAGGCTTAGGGGAGACCTTATTGATGCCTACAACTATCTGAAAGGTGGTTGTAGCAAGGTGGGTGTCAGTCTCTTCTCGCAAGTAACAAGCACTAGAACAAGAGGAAATGGCCCCAAGTTGCACCAGGGGAGATTTAGATTAGATATTGGGAAAAAAATATTCATTAAATTGTTGTCAAGTGCTGGAACAGGCTGCCCAGGGAAGTGGTTGAGTCCTCATCCTTGGAGATGTTTAGAAGATGGGTTGATGTGGTGCTTAGGGACATGGATTAGTGGTGGACTTGGCAATGTTAGATTAACGGTTGGATTTGATGATTTTAAAGACATTTTCCAATCTAAATGATTCTGAGATTTTGTGATTTTTGGTCATTGTTTTTTAATGAAACCCTAGGTGCCAGAAAACCTATCTTACTATTTTATGGACACATGCTCTAAGATGGGGTGAATAACCATTTGGAACTACCTGTCTTTCTGTATTGAATCTGTATCAACACCTATATTTTGGCTAAAATTAAGTGAGATTAACTCACTTTTTGTGTTTAATTCTCATTTCTAGAGTCATTTTATTTAATGCAAGAATATTCAAAAGAAGTGAAATGTAAATGTCACAGTGGCAAAAAGCAAAAAATTAGAGAAAAGAAAATTAGAAGGGAAGAAAAAAGTTTTTCTAGCTAAGATCTAGCTCTTTCAATTACGTACATGTTTGAAAGTAGTTTAATGTTTTTTGAGAGTCTCCGAGTTCTCAAAATGCAGGAAAACATGTTCCGTTCCCTTATCAGAGGTGATGCGATTCAAATCATGTATTAACCAGCTCAACTACGTACACTGCATAAAGGTTGTGACAATTTCATGTAAAATAGTAAAAGTATCTCCTATAATTGATTCTTTTCATTGTTTCATAAAATTGGTTTGTTTGATTGTGGGACAGTTTGGATTGAATTTTCATTACCTACTTCTGAACAATTTACACTGGGATTGAGACAGTATTGAGCTAATGAGTTAGAATTTATATTGAACCTTAACTGTCTTCATGAAGTAACTAGGGAAAGAAAATCATGGCAATAATGGAGTATTTTTCATTATAAACTATGTTGTACAGCTTTTACAATCAGGTTTTTAATAGATCTAGAGAAATTAAATTGGAATTCTACCAACTTTTGTGCTTTTGTCATCCCATAAAAATGATGTTAAAAAAATGTGAAGACTAATGTGGTACTCCTCTTTCTACTGAAGTAAGAAGGAGGTGATATCAGTCCTGTTGTTTTTCAGGCCCTGTTGTTTATTCAGTAATAAGATGTATGTAGAAAAACATTCAGAAATATACATTTTGCTGTAATCCCTAATGCCAATGGAAATTGAATATAGGTTAAATAGGTCTTGGCTGAGGTTAACCCGAAAGTCCTTATGAAGAGAAATTCCCCATGAAAATAGTAGAAACTTTCAAGTCGGGGTGAAATTGTGCTCTATATGAAAAAGGAAGCAGTCATCTATTGCTTATGGATTTATTAATATTACTGAGAATGCATGCATATCTACATATTTATTAGTATATTCAAACATTGTTTATTGATTAGATATGGTAAATAAATTCTTACAGTGAGTGTATAGATTACTTTGTGTGTGTAAACATATATATACTCAATCTCAGCATTATATATAGATACCCACTATGAATAAGTCATCAGATTGGAAAATTTTAAACTTTCCATTATATGTAAATGTACAAATTAATAATGTTATATGAATTTTTAGTATGGTATTGTATCCTTCTGTTTAATTCTGTGGATATTTTTGATGAGGAGGTCTGCAATAGTGAAAAAGGTTTTTCTCAAATATATGAATTATTGCTCGTCTCAACACTTATTTGTCCATATTTTCCTTGCTGTTAGCCATTCCACTACCCGAAGACTGCAGGAATCAATGAATAATCCCTTACATTTTAACTAAACCATATAAATAAAAACTGAATATACAAAACAGAATTATCAGCCAAGCACCATATGCAACATGTTGGTGCCCTCAATAAATTCAATTTTAGTTACTTCGTATAATGTTTATTTATTCACAATTTCAAGATGAAAATATGACTGAAGTTTGATTTTAATTGCATAACAGGCAATATTCTTTTTTAAACATTTTTCAGGTAAAAATATTCCCTCATGTATAAATCAAAGGCCATATATAGTTTTACTTCCTAAGATTGCAAAAGTATATGTAAAGTATGCAACAACCCAGAAACTTCATGTGAATGAGCACAACTATAATATTTTTAGGCTTGTCTTCTAACTCTTAGCTTTAAAAAAGTTATCCTACATATCTTTTTCAGAGGGCAGGAAAAAAAGTCAAAACAAAAGTCCTTCCCTCAACCCATGTATTAAAGGAAGAAAAAAAAATAAAATAAAAAAATTGCCACCTTGCAAAAAAGTTAGATTGCTGGGCCTTGCTTCAAATTCAGAAATTGAAAATTTGGAGTCCTCCTTCATCCAAATAATATATGTTCATTCCCCACAGGCAGCAGTGATGGTTCTTGGATAAAGAAAAACTTCAGTCTCCCCCACCCAAGGATCACAGGCCTCTGTTAACCGCCCGCAGCTTGCCTGGACAGCATAATGTTCCAGTTAGCCATCCTCTCAACCCTCTCTCTTCAACAGAACCACCTTCTGCCAAATGGTATGGGTTGACATCTTTCAGCAGTAACATCAGCAGTTTTCCAATTCCAGTCTTTATTTTGTGTTCAAATAAAAAGGCTGTGAAAAATCAAAGATGTGGGGAATATTGGAATACTTCTTTTAAAGTATTAAGCAGGGGAAGTGGAGACAATAAAGAACAAATACATATGCAATAAAATTGATACTTAAAATAACTGCTAACCTGTGCATCAGTGGCATAATAATGCATTGCTAAGGCACCTTGCAGCAGATATTAAAAAAAAAAACAAAACAAAAAACCAGACAAAAAAACCCTCAAAATAAAAGGCCATTGCTTAGCAATGATATCATACATAACAATGATACAAACAAACTAAGAGGTCTAATTGCCTATCCTTGTAGCTAGAAACCCTCCACCATTGTTAGTGATTTACCCATACATATTCTGGAAGAGAACTGACATACAGCTGCTTTGTCCTGCAATGTGAACCATCTTGTCAACTATCACTTGAGTATCGTCCATCAGGAGAAAAAAAGAGGTGATGTTTTAAAAAAACGCATAAACCTATTTCCCTTCTTTTTTTCCCATCAGGGTTGGAACTTCCTTTTATGATGATGCCCCACCCATTAATTCCCGTGAGCCTACCTCCAGCATCTGTCACGATGGCAATGAGCCAGATGAATCACCTTAGTACCATTGCCAACATGGCAGCAGCAGCACAAGTGCAGAGTCCTCCATCCAGAGTTGAAACATCTGTTATTAAGGTAACTACATAAAAAAAACCCCAAACACACAGAATTCTAGGGCACTTACAACTGTTAAGTTTTATAAAGATGGATAGTTGTCAAATGCTATAAGGTAAGTCATAAAGTCACTCTATATGAGAAACCCAACTGTTGTGGCTGTGGGAACACAGTAGGCTGCTGGTGGCCAGTGTTATCTTCTCAGTTCTCCTTTCACTCTATAAATCAGTATTAAAACAGTGTTTAAGCTGAAGGATTTTCATACAGAATACATAGCTCTCTGATTTCTCGTATTTCATAGGCTGTGATCTAATGGCAATGTTCCTCAAGATACCAAATTACTCCTTTCTTAAATTAGAAGAGACTCTTTTTTCAACTTTTAAATCTAAGCATTTGAACTGAAATGCTGCAAGTTATCTCAAGAAGGCTGAGATTCTTGATACTTTACCTCTGCAAAACCTAAATTGCTAAATCCTAGAACAGAATGGAATGAAGTTGCACAGAGCACACCCAGTGATCTGTAGGCCAGAACTGTAGTATTGTGGAGATATCTCAAAAAATATCTAACATCTGAAATTGTCTATCCATTTTAGGTTTTGTTTGCTAACTGTAACTAAATCAATCTGGTTAAAGAGGTATTTAGGAGAGGCATGAAGTCTTCTGATTGGAGATGTTCCGTTTTCATTTTAAAGGCATTTCCCCCTTACCACTGGATATTTGTAATTTGATTTGACATTTATTCAGATATCTGCCTTTTACCTGTTATTCTTCTTTAGTTCTAATAAATGAGATACAGAAAGCGCACAAACTTTTGTGCTTTTACTTAACATTCATATGTTAGAAATAGACATACAAAGGCAAGGTTATTGATATTTTAGGGCTACATTGGAAATCTGTCCATTAATGCAATTCCATTGACAAAAAATGGGTAAACTTAAAATCTCTTGGACCTTCAAATCAAGAGTTGCAAAAGTTTTGAAGTTCATAATGTTTTAACCAGAGTGAAGAGGTCTGACTTTATTAAGACATTCAATATGCTTGTGCTTCTGTCCACTTTAACCTAACAAGCCCAGAATCATAAATAACCATTCAGTTAAAAGTCAACAAATCTATGATGCTGTTGACCTAGAAGAATATGGTCTGATGACCTAATTTAAGTACCTGCACTTTCAAATATAAGATCTTCTGTGGAGGCCTTCAGTGGCATCCCTTTCTTACCTTTGATGACATAAGGAGCTAAGACATTGATTTGAGAATTCTTCTTCCTTTAGGTGCCATGTCAGCAAGGCTGGATTCCACCCTAATGTCCATCTTGCCCATATCTTGAGAACATAAACATTCTGCTGCTTATTGTTCAATTACACGGTGATTTGGGCACCTTTTTTTTTCTGTTTTCACTTGATCAATATTTAGTAAGAGTTACATGATGCTCAAGTTCTGTGGAACATAACATGGTGCTCTATTTAATTCTAAATTTATTTTCTTAATTGGAATGGTGACCACTGATATTAAAAAGTTACCTAAACAATGAAGATTGGGATGGAGCACATGCTAAATGACACCCAACAAGTATGAATTACTGTGGCAACAAAACTTTGTTTCACTGTTTTTTCTGCTATTTTCCCTTCTCTCATTTTCTGTGAGCTGTTTGATTTCATACATAAGAGTACGAAATTTCACCTTCACAAGCATCAGTAGCCTTCTGTTTTTAAACTTTGACAAGCTGACTTTTAGTTTGTAAAGTTGATTTGCAAGCTAGTTCTATCTATTAAAGTGGCCTAAGCTACTGTGACCTACATTTAAATAAGTCTATGAGAGCATATCCCTATGTGACCCCTGATCTTTGTCTCCAGTTACCAAAATCAGGTACATTTGAAGTACAACATAGCTCCTAGGCTAAGTAAAAAGGTTTCCTTTTGTGCAAAGCGGGTCCTGGTGTGTTTACATATCTCATGCCATTATAAGACTGTTGCGGGATGCAGGCAGCCCTTAACTGAGAATTACTTCTGTCTCATTGAGCTAAACCTGTCTAGTATGTTTAAAATTATTGGACTTTAAAAGGGAGACTCTGTCACTATGTAACTGTGTATGTTATTTTAACCATAGGCAGTGCCATATCAGAAAACTTTCCTTATCCAAGAGTTCCTTAACTTCTTAGCAAGTTCATTCTTGTAGCTCATCTAGTTGGAATGATAGTTTCATTATAATCTAGGTGAAGATTTTGAAAGTACCTAGCAATTTTGGTTTTCTGTTTGAAACAGTTTGGCAGCACTTTGTAACTGGAAATTCCTTTTTTTTTTTTTTCCCCAAAATCTTCCTTATTTAAGCATTTGTTTGTATTAATAATATAATAATAAAACTATTTAGGTGTGCCATTTCTGAAAATTCAACTATCCTGTATTCATGCTAACTATATCTTCATTATTGATGCCAACTTTGGCGCAACTCCTGGTATATCATCTTGCACAAGTTGTTTAACAAACCAGGTTTTGTGTTCCCATCTGGTTTGCACGTAACCATAACTTAAAAAGATGTGGATTTACAATGAAGTGTTTTTGAATGACCAAATTAATCTAAGTTCTGTATAAAAAGGTGTGCTCACTCAAGGGTGAAATATACATTTTTTGAAAGTTTGCAATGATTAAGTTGAAATTTTGGGACATTTAAGGTAGAAGCTCATGGAGACACTAGCTAAGTGCTGCTGTGACTTCTTCAGTCAAGGCCTGTGAGATATTGCCCACGATACATTTGCACTGCAGGTAAATGCAAAACCACAAGTGTTAACGTGTCATCCAAAACTCACTTCTAATTGTAAGATCTTGTGGCACATAGTTATTTCAATAATACTGTAAGCTAAGGAACTTACAGGACTTCCCTGCTCTTTTCTTCAGCCCCTTTACGGTACAACACATGTCTAGATTTATGTCCTCTGTTTTGCCTATGGTAGATGCATATGGTCATGTGGATAGAGAGAGCATGGCCAAGTAGTTATGCTCATATTTTTTAATACTGAACAGGATTGAAACATAAACCCCAGCAACATAAAAGCATGAGACCATTGTTAAGGGAATTTTTGTCCCATGGGCATGGACATAATGTCACTGGCAATTTTACCTGTTCCTTGTTAGGCGTAGTCAGAGGCTGTGATTTTAGTGTCTCTTGAATTATGTGCACTGAGTAGTTGAGTAGGAAGCTGTAATCAGCATACATTTTGAACCTTGCACTGGCAATGTAAAGTTTATAAATAATAACTTATATCACAATCAAAATAAATATCTTAGAGAATAGATGTAGGTGAGAAGGTCAAATCTTTTTTCTTTATTTTTACAGCAATGGATAAATAGCACAGTTGCTCTCTTTCACAAAACCATTTGTTATTAGAATCAATTCTTCCTTTATTTTACTGCTCCATTTTTAGACTTTTGGGTTTGTTTTCCTTATCTTCTGGCTCATTTCTTAACCCCAATTTTACTGACATGTTTTTCCTCAGTGGTAATGTTTCCACAAGTTGATTTGAAAAGTTTGTGAATCACTCATGTTGGCGTTCATAGTGAAATGATAGTATAGATTCGAAATTACAGTACAAGATCTTTACAAGTTTAAACTCTGCTTGAAAATTAGAAGACCTTTGAGAAATATCTACTCTGAAAATTAAATCGATAGCAACCTTATCTAATTAAGTAACAAAACCCAAAATTAAGTCTTAGAAAATCTGAGTCTTCATATTATAAATAATCTGGCTCATTGAATAGAATTGCCTTTGCGAACAGTGCCACAGTAGATGGCTTGCTGACCTTTCCTTCCAATTCACTGAGTTCACAGTGCTGTTATCTTTAAACTTAAAAAGCTTCGAATGCTTTTCTATTACCGGGCAATATTTCATTTCTTCATGATGAGAAGTTGGAGTAAAGCTGACATCATGTACTAACCAAACATTTTATCCTGCTATGTTCAGGAGATGAGACAAAGGAAAAATTACAAGGGAAGCCCTACAAAGCAACACCTTAGATTTGGCAGTGAACTCTGAGCTCTAAAATCTTCAGAATTATATTTCAGAGGAGTGTTGTGCCCTTTGAAACATGACATGAACATTAGATGTCTTTTTGTAATAGAATGTTTAGATATATGAGTGGATGAATAAGAGGAGAGCAACAACAAGCAGGGACAGCAGATTGTGACAGCAATGAATTGCAGTGAGTGTGACAGCTGTGACCTGGGGATGCTTCAGACATGAGGTGGTTTTCATCACCTGCGCATGTTTTCAAAGGCTCATCTTGTTAGCGGTTTCACTACATCACTTTTTTCACACAGCAGAAAGGTATATGAAAATATGAAGGACATAACTCATACTAATAACAACTTTGTAAAGTTTAGAACAATGTGCCAAAATAAAAATTACACTTTATCCATATAATGTTACCAGTACTTACAGAAAGAATTAAGAGTAAAGCAGAAGAAACCAATACCTCCAGCTGAAAAAGTGATCAGTGACACAGTAGTTTTCCACTACATATTAAATATGTGAGGCTAAATTTTGCTAATTCTCTAAATATATCACAGCTGTGGTTGCATTATACTTGTTTGTAACTTGTTTATATATGTGTGTATATATATTCCTGTTATCTAATAGCAGAAATTTGAACTTTGAAGAGAGAGTTCAAGCCTTGTGACCAAGGCTGCAGCCCACTGATGGCGTGAGGCTGGTAGTGGGCCCCTGGCACTCCAGGCCCGGGGCTTCTCGGAGTCGGGTTGCTTGGGAATGCAGCCCAAAGCAGGTGGTGAGCTCCGTCCAAGGATAAATACTGGCACAAGACAGAAATTAACTATTAATTTATTTAACCAAGATAGCTGCTGACAGATCTTTTTTTTTTAAAGAACTCAGTTTATAGGTCTATTCTGACACAAATTTTTATTTTAACGTTCATTCGCTTTTTCATTTTTCATAGGCAGAGTGTGTGTCTATTGATGTAATTTGTCATTCCTATAATTCACCTATAATTTCACCTCTAATTGTTGCCAAAACATCCAATTAATCGCCAAAGAGAATAAATATGACAGTGCCATACAGAAATGACAAAGCAGACTACATTTCAGTGTCTCATATCAGAATGTTGGTGAGCAAGTTCAGAGAGTGGACCTGAAAGGAAGCAGACTCAAAGAGGAAAATGAGCAAGTTCATTTCATGGAGGGGTTGGGCAGCAAAGGTGTTCCAGAAGTTTCAGCTTAAGTCTTCTGTAATTGTTGTGTGAGCAGCCTTATGTTTAGTGCAGACTTTTAATACCAAAAGATACTTCAAAAGATATTTCAGTGTAGAAGAGTTTACTGATAACTTACAGAAACGACAACTTTTGTTGTAGGATTAGATAAAGTATTTTTCAAAATTGTCTGGCATACAGTCCTGTAGGAAGCACCTTGAAAGTACAATTAGACATCCTGGAAAGAAAAACCTTCCGCTTTGCTGCTATTACCAATGAAGCAGAATTTTCCTGGACTATAAACTGGAGAAAACTGCCAGGATTTTCAGTATATCAGATGTCACTGTAAAATCGTTTGATGAGTGTCTTCATGCATTCAGTAAAATTACATCCTAAATCTATGTTAAAGGACCATCACTGAATTTCAAAATACATGACTAACATTAAGAAATACCAGAATGCCTCTACAACCTTAATGTGACAGCATTCCATGCATATAGTACAGTGTAATTTTAATTTTACTATCACATATTGTATTTTCCCACAGAACCGCTACCTCATTCAGTGAATGGTTAGTTATTCCATATATACTTTTTTTTTTTTTTTTTTTTTTTTTAAGTTAATGTCTGGCCCAGTATTCTTTAACCTATCTGATCTGAATCTGTGTTGAATGCAAAAGTTTTCTATGGACACTTTTGTGCTGTACAGGAATGGTATTATGTAAACAGTGGTGGAAACATATTTGCACCATTCTTATGAAGCTGGGTATACTATACCCATTGTACAGAAGGGAAATAAGAACAAAGTTATTTCTATCTAAGTTAGCAGAAATGCCCTTTTTAGATGCCTAACCTGAAAAATGCCTGACATTTCAGGTAACCTGTTATTTCGAGAGACATTTGTTCATTCAAAACAGAAATTTTGACATTACTTTAAAGTGTTTGTCTTGGCTGCACAGAAAAATATATTATGCACAAGTGCTCGGAAAGGAAAGCATGTCCTCATTATCTGACACATAAAGTAAAACTAAGTTTTCTTCTTCATATAAGGAGAAATTTAATTTAATATAAAATATTTAAATAGTAAGAAGTCATTACAATAAATATTCTAGAATAAAAATAAGACTATCGGCTCCTAAAATATCTACTTTTACATATTGGGAAAACAAATGTGAAAATTATGATACGCATAAAGTTTGAAGTATATTATAATGCAAATTAATATTTCATTTTATTTTTATCATGACAGCAGAAAATATGAATCTTACAACTATTCATATGAACTTGCACATAGCAGAGAAAATCTGTAGGTTAGAATAACTTTCTATTTTTATTAAAAATGTTAATATAAATATGTATATGCACACTTACTTCTTATTCTTCCTTAGATGAGAAGATCTTAGATGAGAAGATCTTAGGCCAAAGTGCAGCTGAACTCCTTTATTATGGCTTAATCATAGAATCATAGAATAGTTAGGGCTGGAAAGGACCTTAAGATCATCTAGTTCCAAACCCTCTGCCATGGGCAGGGACACCACACACTAAAGTACGTCACCCAAGACTCTGTCCAACCTGGACCACCTTATTAATTAGTTATATCTGTGTGATCAAAATTAATTTATTTTAACTTTTAATACAGGTTGGTGGTTTTTTTTTTTTTTTTTATAATGGGCTTAGAGTGCTGTAACTGTATATCTGGTAGGTTGTGATTTAGAATAATGTCTTTTTTTAATAATATGGAATCCTAGTATTTGTTTTAACATACATGTTTCTGAGGTGCAGTTTGAACCTAATAGCAGCCATATGCTCACATGAATTAATTTGTGTCATGTAAAATAGATATCTAAAGATAATACCTGACACAGAGAAAGTAATACAAATTTTTCTGTTTGGCAATTTGCATATTCACGTGTATAATAGCGAACTGTAAATGTGGTGTAAGATTAATTTGATGCCAAATGGCCATGAGGCCACTTACAAGGGATGGGATTCATTTTGCTGTCTTCTAGGGTGTAATTCATTGGATGTATTTTAGATAGCTATTTTAGAGTCAGGTGAGTTGTACATTGGAAATGTAAATGTGTGGGTAAAAAATGAGCCTAGGGTGACTAGCTCAGATGTAGACATTTTTAGTATGGATAGTGGCATGCATTCAGATGAATTCTTGTTGTTTGTATGGTTGTACAGTTTGGATTCACTTTGAGGGGTGAATTCCTAGTGGTGCTTCTTAAGCTTGAATGGTTGTATTTCAAGTAAGACTAAATTTTCAACAGAGGAGACAAAAAGCAGGAAAGCGCAGGAAAAATCTGTCCAACTTGCCAATAAGAAATTACTAATTCAATTTGGAGAGGTTTTTTGCATGTCTGTATGTTTGCATGTTGCATGGGGGATTGTTTGTATACCTTAAAAGAGTATTTTGTTTGTTAGATGAAATACTCAGAAGGCAAAATACAATTTATTAATTCAGTTGAAAGGATACACACAAAAAAATAAGTAGGTCCAAAATAACTTGTAATTATTAGGACTAAACATTAATTTGGAGTCTCATAGTGTTTTAGACTAAAGCTGAAAGAAAAATGAAGCTGTAAAAGCAAAATATCCTGTTGGAGGGAATACAAAAGATACCCATGTAATTGATGTCTTTCACTCATTCAACTAATATAATGTCATTTAAATAAGTATGCCATTCTACAAGAAAGCCATTCCTGGAATACTTCTCACACAAGTTCAAAATAGGTCTGTAAGGAACTGAAGAGTAAGAAGTCTGTGTTTTCATCATTGTGAAAGACATTATTATAATTTTACTACAAAAAGGCTTGTAAGCCAGATGCCTTCCCAGAAAGGTCGGAATATTATAAACCTCTTTCTGATTAAACACTTTTTACCTTTTTTTTTTTTCTAATTGATAGTATATGAAACAGCATGTATCATCTATCCTTCCCCAGTATGAAGTTACCTATACCGTTGAAAAGTATGATGCTGAAAACATGTTATTTTATCCTCTGCTCTTCAATGACTTGAAGAACAAACGTCCTTGAAAGAGTTTGTTCAGTACTGGAGCATGAAGACAGCCAAATAGTTTTAAAGGCAATATATCTCTACAGCCGTATTTAGTTGCATGTCTAGAGCTCAGTCCATGACTAAGATTAAAGGATGACTAAGCCCAAGAGATGAGTCTTACAGAGAAACTAAAACAAAGGAGAAAGCTGAGACATAAAGGCTGAGTGTGCAAAACCAGTTGTTGGAAGCAGGCATAGTCCAGCTTTTTCAGAAAGATTCTGGAATGTTGTCTCTAAGTAACAGGAATGGCAAAGAATGAAGAATGTTTGTGGAAAAACTGAGGTAGTGAGAACCTAAGAGATATTACTGCCTTGTTTGTCTTCTTAGGAGCAGAAGGATTAATCCTACGCATATTACCTGAAATGTCTTCTTTTCAATAGTGATACAGGGACCAACAGCTGGACTCCATCAACTGTATGTTTTCATATATTTTTGAGGAAGACTTTTGGTAATGCACTTTTCAAACAAGGAAAATATTTTGCTGGAGCAGAAAGAAAAGTGTCAAAAAAAACCCCCACCCAATATTGGATAACTATCTTTGTGACCTGGTAAGAAGAAAAAGGCATATATGATATAGGGAAGAAAGTATGGGCTTCTGGATACCATTACTAATATACTAAGATAAATCTTAGTAGGAAGTTACTTAAAAGGAACTTTTGGAATGAGATCTTACAGTATGGTCTTTGAATCTTTGCAAAGAGCTGTTTGAAAGATGTAGCAATATATACTTCCATTTTACTTGGAGAGGCTGAGACAGTGTTATGTTGTGAATGATATCAGATATTCTCAAACTAAATTGGAGTGGTTACTAATTCAAGAGACAACTTCAATCTCATAGGTTAAAATCTCTAACAGTTAAAATCTTTTACCCGTTCTTTGCAAAATAGTACTAATAAAAAATGCCCAGTGTCAAGGGAAAAATCCTGTTATTTATGAAATGGACTTGATATTGAAGGTGTGTAACATGTAATGTCAGTGAAGTAAGAGTATGGGAGAGGGTATTGCAGCTCCCTGGAGTGAGAGTTTCATATATGGTAGGAGCATTTTTTGGAGGAGTTAAATGTCAGATTCTTAAATGCTTAGGATTCATTGTTTGGATCTGGTTGTAAAGAGCACCAAGAGAGTGTTAAATTTGACCCTTAAGACTGTGTTGTCCATTGCTTAATAAAGCCTCCAGTCGTATTCCTAATTGAGAGTCTTACCAATTTTGAAAACTTGGTCAACCATATGTTAAATGACTAAAACTGTTCACACTACTGTTTACTTGTGGTACTTGTAGAAACAAATAGGGAAGCAAAAAATTAAGAAAAATGGTCACTAGTGAGGGTTATGTTTTGCAAGCAATAAATAATTCTGTGTTTCTTGTTTTCTATTAAATATTGGCAATAGAGTTTTGGGAGCTATTCAGCTCATCAACCAGGAAGTGCAAGGATAGTGGTTTTGGCATCCTACTGTCTCTCCAGAAGGCAGCAGATCTTTTGTAGGTCTTGTCTGTCAACTTGGTGTGGACATCTCAAATCCCTTCAGTGGCTCAAATGGCTCAAATGTGAGCACCTGAATCGAGTGGTAGGTATCTGGTTTTGGAGGAGGCTTCATTGACTTTATTGTCTTTATCTCAGTTGACTGTAATGGGAGACAACTTACCTTCAAGATGGGCCCCCTCATGTAGCATCCTACATACAGGTGTCTCTGAAATTTCCTCTCTAGGTCATGTCTCAAAACTACGTTTAGATGCTGACATTCATATGTGTTGATTTCAGACTGAACCCTGCACAGTTTCCTCCTCATGCTTAATTTTAGCAAAGTCACTCAGATTTTATCTTTCTCTCTCTCTCCCTATTTACTTATGTGTTGGGAGACAATGAGCCTATACTACAAGTTAGAACAATGAGACTACAGTACAAGCCAACACCAGATTCTCTAGAGATATCTTTAATTAAGTGGAATTAAGTTTGTCCTGGGAGTAGACAAGTGTTAGGAAAAATACTGGACAGTGGACAGTATCCTACGTGATAACTGTTGTCAGCATTATAATGCAATACATTCTGTTTCTTTACTGCGTCATGTAGACTTACTTGTATAAAAGTAGCATTTTGCAGAAGTTACAAAATAGCTCTTATCATCTGACTTCTTTATTGATTACAATTTTGCACATTTCCTTTTTTTGAAAATTTTGAAATTAAGTCTAAATGTGATGGTAATATTTTACCACAAAAAAAATCCATCTTTTCTACACAAAATCCCTAGTAAGAAAGGCAGCTTATCTTGATATCCAGTTCCATTAGTTTTTCATGATGACTTTTTAGAGCTACAGAGTATTTCAATTAATTTTTAATAGCATTTCCATTTATTATTGCATCTAGTTTTGATAAAGACAAAAAATTGCTATAGACTATAGTATTGATTGTGGAGTTATGAAGCAAGGATATAAAAAAATGAATTATACTAGTAAATTAATTTATTCTCAATTCCTGCATAGTTCAATGCCATGTTTTGTTGGGGTTAAAGGGTATTTTACAAATGAATTGATAAAGCCAGTATATATAGTTTTCTCACAGAGTTTGTCTGCTATGTCATATTATATATGAAAAAAACCTCATTATTTATTTTGTTTGTGCAGTACGAATTATATTTCATAGTCCTGTGCATTCATTTTCCTCTCTCCATCTCATAATATGTGCTGTAAAAGCACACATAAATAAATAGGATAAATAAATTAAGCTGTTTAAATAAATTAATTTACTCTGCAGCTCTCTATTCAAATCTTATGTGCTCACTGGATTTCATTTTAATGAAACCCTTCTAAGAACAATGCATTGTATGCCAAACAGTGAAATTATATATTAAATGAATGATTAAATATGCCATGTTCCAATTTATACCAAATCTGTACACTGTGCATGCTTAAATCCTCCTAAATCTAAAGAAATAAATCTTTTACATGCTGAAAACATCTGCATTATAATCCTTCTCTTGAATACCCAGTTCATGGACATATAAATACAATCGAAGTCATAACAAGCCTAGAGCTATGATGCAGTTAAACTATTCTCATCAGTGTTTTTGACTTAAGAACCCTGAGACTATTAGAGTGGTATCCACTTAAATGTCTTGAAACATTGCTCTGAAAGGTCTTCTCCCACTCCGTCAATAGGCCCACAAAATCCATTCACAATCAGAATCTCAAGTTTAGCAAACATTTATAAAGAAGCTTACCTGGAACAAATCTATTGAATGCTATAGACAGTCATATTGGTAAGTTTCATAGAATGCATTCAGAGAAATAAATATTCATCTAGCTACTGTGCATGAAAAATAATGACTGCTGCAAAAGCAATTTGCTGTGTGAAGAATGTGATGCTCTTTTCTGGAAAACTTTTAGGCATTTGCAGCACCAAGGTTTCATACGTGTTATTGAACATATACTATTATGTATGAACACATACTTTCAGTATTATTTCATTACTGAAAGCTTTTAGTGAGTTGAGTGTATACAAGTTGTTGGCTTGTTTGTTGACTTTAGTTTGGGCTGGTTGGGTTTTTTTTCATTAGGAGTCAGTATTTCAATTATCAAAAAAAAAAAAAAACCCCAAAAAAAAACAACCAAAGAAATCCTAGGTAACATTTTCAGTCCCTCCAATAGATTTACCTTATAGGCATTATTTATTTTTACCACTCTTCGACCAAACCGACCTAACTCACACATATTTTAGCAATGTCATGGAGTCTTGGGAGCTATTAGCAATAAAAAGGAAACTGCAGGGAAAGACAGAGAATTTTCTAGAAAGGACTGTTCTGTGCTCAGCTCCCTTTGTTTATTGTTTCTGTCAAAGATCTGTGTAAATGTCAGATCTTTCTATCTGCTACCTACTGATGGTTCTCACATAACAGAAATGGAGTTCAAACCATCTCAGTCCTCATGCTCTAACTGTCAGAATTCAAGGAGCATCTCAAACTGCATCATAGCTCCTCCTGGCTACCATGCCAGGCATTCCCCTGGGGAGAAAACCATGAATGGGTGTTTATTCCCCATTTTGAAATAGTGATATGGCCAGTGATATGGCCACACTCTACAAAAAGTGTGATTAATTCCAGGTTTGTTCTTCATGGCATAAGCCGGCATTTGGACTTCCATCAGTTACTGGTATAGTTCAGTAGGGAGATTATATTTTCTTTATGATCCATAGCAGTTCCATAAGATATAGTTGCATTTGAAGCCCCTTTGAAATTAAAATGTGGAGTAAAATTCAGCATAAGCTGTAACAGACACAACAGTGTCTGATCTTTATTTACAAAAATAAGGCGAAAGTCTATAAGCCAAAATGTGTATTTCCAATTCAACAGCATGTTGATAGAAAGGGGGGGGGGGGGAGAAGAGAAAAAAACCCAGCAAAACAAACCCCTTATTTTTATAAGTAGTCCAGAAATCAGTTTAAAAGCCTTACAGGATGAGCAGTGCTCACATTGCATGCTAAAATGTAAGGTCTAGCATCCTAAAATTGCAGAGTTGCCTTTGAGAATACCCTGCAAATACTGGACACCTCACAGAGGAAAGAATAGGTTGTCATTTAGAAGGGAAGTGTATTTTGAGGAAGTGGAAACAGTTTTATTTTAACATTTTTTTTTTCTGTAATTATTTTTTGTGGGGTCTAGGAACGTGTTCCAGATAGCCCTTCTCCTGCTCCTTCTCTTGAAGAGGGCCGAAGACCTGGCAGCCATCCTTCCTCTCATCGAAGCAGCAGTGTGTCCAGCTCTCCTGCACGGACCGAGAGCTCTTCAGACAGAATCCGTAGGTCACATTCTTCTCCTTGTCACCACTTCAAATTTGATTAGGTGCAGCTGGTTTTTCTAATCAAAATGCCCTCGTCTTAAATAGATCTCAAATGTATCGTTCAGAAGTTCAGCTGCAATAACTATCTCCCAACATTATGTTCCCCAGTTTACAGTATCATAATATCTGATGCTACATTAACGGATACTGGTATAAACTGCCATCGTGTCATATTAAACATAAAGATATGAGCTATGATATACAGAATTGCAGCTGAGAAGCAATTTGCTAGATTAGTTTTAGAACTGAACATATAGTGTAAACATTTTTTAAAGAAATTGAGTTTTATTTAATCTGGTTACTCTGGTTTGATTTCTAAATTGAATATGACTTCATAAGCAACATTCTACATGGTAGAATTGCTTGGTAAAGAGAAGAATTAGGTTAAATCAATTAAAAAATGTGTGTACTTCGTAATTTTTTTTAATATAAAAATTCGGAATGGCAAGAAATCTGATACAGAGAGTATTGTCACCTCATAGCTCACAAGGGATGGAGTGAAATTAAATCATAGTGTCTCAGAGTGATACCATTTTTATCAAGGCTCCAGTACACAATGTAAATTACGTGGCAAAGGCCCTGAATTCTATGATACTCCAGTGCAAGAGCCTGGAAATCAAGGTCATATACACAGTTTATGGATATTTACTTAAATTCATATTGCGCTTGTCCATTCCTTTTATTATTGCTCCATTGCAGGGTTTTGTGCTTTCGGGGCATCTTCCCACAGTGGAATTTGTTAGTAGGTGAAACTAGAGGATTTGGCATGCAGATAGAAGGCCATGAAAAACCCATATGAAACACGTAGTCATGTTGATCAGAAAGCAGTACATGTGTCTTTTAGACTGCTCCCTTTCAGGCTCTCTGCGGGCTCAAGAAGCTGACTCTTCACTGACCTTCTGATGAAAGATCTTTCATTGCTACGTGATGAAAAATGACTTACCAAAGAAAAGAAATGAGGCCTGACCATGACAAGCTGAAATTTCTGTTTTCTTATCACTTGGACAATTCAGATTGCATATTAAACTGACATCCCATATATTGTGACCTAACTATTTCCCCAGGCTTGACCCACGAGCCTTTTGTTATATTTTCTCTCTCTCCTGGGGAGGGAAGTGATAAGAGCAGCTTTGGTGGGTACCTGACATCCAGCCAGGGTCAACCAACCACAGAATTCGTGAGCAAAGTTCAGGAAAAAAATCTTATAAACCTGGATTTGTAATTTAGGGGTTTTTTAATTGTTTATTATATTAAAAAAAAAAAAGGCAAAAAACAAACAAAAAAACCCCAAAACATTGAAGACTTTTTCCATTGTTCTGTTAAAAAAATAAATAAGTTAAATAGAGAGATACTGTTTTTCCTAATGAATGCCACTTTAACAAATTCAGCTTACTCTGCTTACTTACCAGCAGAGAGGAGTGAGACCTTTGCACGTTGTTTATTCCAGTGTGAACATAACAGAGTTTCTTAAATACTGGATCATTTCAGTAACTTATTTATTTATAAAACAACTCTTTTTCTCTCTTATCTGATTGTTAACATCACACCTTAAGTACATCTGCTTTTGTGGTGCCAGCAAGAGTAAGATGTAGGCTACAGAAATAAAGGTTACATATAAAGAAATGCTTTACTAAAAATAGCATAAACCTCTTGCAAATACAGTTTTTCAGGATAAAAGCATAGGGATATAAACCACCTTATATGGGTTTCTGAGGTGTGTTTGAGAGTCACGAAGGTCTGTTTCAGAACTGTTGGAAAGAGCTTGTCAAGCTGTCTGATGAGCAAATAAGCAATTCTACTGTTGCACAGTATATTTTAAAAAACAGTGTTTGTCGCCTGGAAGGCCACAATGCTTTATCTAGGGAAGTTAGGAACTGCATGCTGGGAATACTGATACATGAGGGTTTTTTACAGCTAACTAACTGAAAAAAGTAAGTAACTCGCATAGAACCTTCTGTGCTTTTTGGGCTTGCTTCATTTTGCGTTTCAGTTCTTGTTAAATAAACAAGAAGATACTTCTAAGTATCCAACTTTGTCCAGAGATACTGAACTCTTCTTTTTAAAGTTAACTGTTTTAAACTGGAAGTAACAGGAAGAAACTCTCTTGCTTTGTGGATACAGATAGCACAAATTAAGTAACTTTGTGATTGTTAGAATTCTTGTGTAATTAAGAGGAAAACTATATAAAATAAGTACAAAAGTGTATTGTTAATATGACAGCTGATTTTCTTTCTGCCTGCATTTGTGTCTAGCAGCTGTCCATCAGAACGGGCTATCTATGAACCAAATGTTGATGGGTTTGTCACCTAATGTCCTGCCTGGACCTAAGGAGGGTGATCTGGCTGGTCATGATGTGGGACATGAGACAAAAAGAATACACATTGAAAAAGGTAATATGAGTATCATTATTCTACTGTTTCAGTGTAAAACAAGTATTGTCTCAACAGCTAAATAGTATTATAATTGTGATTTTTATTTTTTTAATTGGAATCTTTTGCTTGGTTGCTTTTTGTTTCACAAATTAAATTATAATAGGATGATAGCTTCCTTGATTCTTCTACTTTGTGGTCCTTGAGATTAATGAACAATATTTAAATGAGGAGGATTTTCAAAGAAGGATGAGTGAAAAACAGTTTTACATTACTGTTGTGATGCTGACCCTTCTACAACACTGTTGAGGTATTAAGTTTCTGTCTCCATCCAGTTGACTTTAATGACCTACTTCCCAAAGGGACTGAGCACTGTGAAAATTAGTCCATGTGTGCAAAAGGAAAAAGGCTAATACCACGCCATTAAATTAGGCAATTGCATAAAATGAGGCTGGTACACATTATATAATAGGATTTAAATTTAATTGAGTATATGACCAAAGTGTTTGATCTAGGTGAATAGTCCACGTGCACTTATGCTGATTATGACACCATTTCATCTCTGTTGGTATTCAAATTTAAGTTTCTGTTCAGGGTTGTTACAGGGGATTTTGGAGGGGCAAAGGTGGGATTTTAAAAGGTATATTTGATGTTATATTTACTTAATATATGTGAATTACAGACTAAAAAATGTTTTGGTTAAAGAGAAGTTAGAAATACGACATATCCATTGAAAAAATATTCTTTGGGCTTATCAGAAAAATCAGTTCTTTACGCACAGTGAGAAAAAAAGTAAAAGGTATAATAGGTAGGCATAGAAACAGAGCTGGAGAAACTGCTGCATAATGAAGATTTCAGAAAAAACACATTTTGGGCCATGTTTTTATAGCTATGATACCTTCTCTGCCTTGTGTTTGAACATTGAGATATGAAAAAGAACTAAAATCTGGACAATTCTATTCTGGACAGGTGGCATTTTTAATAGGATTACTAGAAAAATTAATGGAAACAACATTTCTTTTATATAAACCATTTAGTTTGGTTCATTGCACACACAACTTATACTTATGCCCTCACTCAGCCCCTCTAAATTGTATCCCTGCTGTGAAGTATGATGTGATCGAATAGGCTTGTTTTGAATTTCCATAAATGATTTTATTTCAGCCTTTGAAGTTACTCATTTAAGTGTAATCAGACTGGTAAATCCTGCAATATTAAGTACATATTAATAGTACATATTAAGAATTGCTTCTGGTTTTGCATGTAATTCAATTTTTTGAAAGGGTTTATTTCTGATGGTACCCCAAATGTATTGTCCAATTTGTTGCCAGTTCATGTTTTTGCAAGATCTGTTCTCAGTAAAACTGCTAAGAATTCTCTTTTTTCTTCAGTCCTTGTTTAGATCAAACCTTCTATTTTTTGTTCTTTTTTCCCCATTGTGTTCTAGCCTACTGAATTAATGGTAAATATTCATGGACTATCTAGATTGATAGGGTATACTAAATTAAAAATTGTTTTCTGTCATGACTACATTTATCATGTCTCTCATACTGATCTTGTAACTGTAATACTTATCTAATCTGTATTAAAACAAGTGATCTAACTTATCGACAGCTGTGGAGATAGTAATTATCTACTTCTGTGAACTGTGAGCTTGCAATCAGATTTCCCAACTCTTGCTTACCACTGCAAATCATTCAGAATGAAACCATATTTAAAAATGCAAACAAACATATACAGGAGTTGGTACTCTAGTTGTCGAAACATGATCACCTTCACCATCTGATTCAGAAGAAAGAGAGGAAAACAGAAGTTCGAATTCAGTATCATGAAGCATTTAAACATTATTGTGTTTTCTTCTAAGCCACTTTTGTTGCCAGAAATCTATTAACTGCAACTAAATTGCTTTTAATTGAACCTGGGAAATCCTGCCTGGTAAAGAAGGCTGTATGTTTTCTCTTCTGGTCTCCTCTTCCATTAAAAAACTGAAAAGACAAAAAAAATCTTTCAACTAATCTGAAATCAGGGAACGATTTATTTACAGCCAACAGAGAATTTGAAGGAGGAACAAAGTTATATGAGGCAACTGATCAACATACTAAATTTTGAAAAGACTTAACATATGTCAGAGGGGTGAATCATTTCTCTGACCTGATCTATGAGTTGGAAACAGGAGATAAAATAACATTTTACTGTTATAAACATAAACCAGAGGAGCTAATTTACCCAGTCCATGCAACATAATGTAATATATTTAGAAACAGTTTGTTGGCACTTGCAAACTGAATAACAGTTTGAGGGCATTCAGGCTTTCAAATATCACATGCATTTCTATTCAAAATTCAGTCAGAATTATTATAAGTGGCAAAGAGGAGTTTAAGCTACCAGTAATCTCTTGTGTAGTTTTGTTTGTTTTCTTAAATTTGCCTTTGGACTGTCTTCAAAATCTGGTCTCAGGTTCTGGTGTGCGCAATCTTGAGTGACCTCACCTTCCTTTTGAGTCAGGTTGTCCTTCTCCCACCAAGAATCACATTAGGTTTTATGGGTCTGATTCACTGTCTATTAAAACTGGAAAGTTTGTATCAGGCATTGGGTAAACATTTGTTGCAGGAAACCAGGAAGAGTTTCTGTTATCAAAGACCATGTGTAACCCGTAGGTGTTGGGAACATTTTCTAGCTGCTGACTCCAGATGTGCAGCTTGGCCATGTCCTAGCTTCATGATGGGGCAAGACCAAATGTGCACATCTGAAGTTCCACCCACTCCCTGGGTTCCATGAGAAGAAAATTTATATTTGCTAAGGGTTATGATCTGGTCCAGCCAGATTCCTGCAGGAGACACGGCAGAACACTTCTGTCCCATAGTTCATGCATAACCTGTAATGTCATTACCTATGCGACCAAAGAAGTTAATTAGCACAGATTTCCAGGATTTTTTCCTTATTAAAAGGTAGCAGATTTTTCAGTTTTACTGAGAGGAGGCTGTAGAACTGGAAATGATCCTGGGAAGATCGAAGTAAGTTCAAGTACATGGTGTTAGTTCAAGTACTTGACAGCCATCATCAAAACCAAGTATCTAATTTTGTAACCTGTAATTATGGACTATTTGATGATGCACATTTGGTTTTATTAGGTCAGATTTCACAAGAAGGATTTTTGTGAAGTGCAAGAGTCATATTGGAAAAGATCCATTCTTTTTTTTTTATGTTAAAATCAAGGCTCTGAGTCTTTTCAGGTGAAGTAAAGTTTCTATGACTCCAAGAGTTTGCTTTAGGTAGTCCCTCAGTTTTGGCGAGGTATATTTTATCACTTATCCTGCTCAGCTGTTATCTGAGGTCCTGCAGATCTCCCAGTCTGTGCAAGAAGTGCAGTAATGATGGTTTTATGGGGCTAAATACTCGTTCAGCTACTCAGTGATGCTGTCTGTTAAATCTGGAAATAGCATAGAATAGAGGAACTAACAGAGAACCTAAAGACTAGACTGCTGAATCCTCATCCTCTTTTTGCTCATTGATCTGAAGTGCTTAAAAAACCAAAGAGTTCAAAGTAATCAATGACTTAAACACACACCCCTAATTCCTTGTAGGCAGAAGAAAGAACTGAACCTGTAACGCATTTTTCTGGGCAGTATCCTTAATCACTGTCCTTTGTGTAAAAGAGGGAAGTATATTTTACCATTGTACTTTTGCCCTTATGACCGAGACTCTGGTCATGTGGGGGCTGCAAGGTGGAATTTATAGCATGGTCCTGTTGCCAGTTTCTCTATTTACTAGCTCCTGGTGGCTGCATATGATTTTCTGTTGACTTTAGACAGACTACAGTCCTACTTTTTAACTTTGTTAGATCCCAGTTTGTGGTACCTGGTTTGAGTAACTGATGCCTGCCTAGCATCCCTAAACACTGTAAGAATGTAAGACCCAGTCCACTTCACCCCAAGATTCCCTTCGGGGGGGACAAACACCTAAAAGTTAGTAGCTTTAACACCAAATTTAGATGCTTAAGTGTTTTATTGGATCTGGCCCTAGGGCATCAGATTAGAATTTTCTGTCCGCATCAATTTATATTTTTTTAGATTGACACCAACAGCAAATGAAGCCTGAATGTCATGCTTACATTTTAAATTGAATATGTTATTTGAGGTGTTACAGGAAGGACACTGTCTTGTTGAAAATATGCATGCTGTTTTCTCAACAAAATACAAAATAGTCGCCATGGTCACAAAGGAAGCTAAACTATTTATTTCAGAAGAGCTTTTAAACTATAATATTAATGGAAATTTCTTAAGTTATTTTCAGATAGTCAACAATAACTGCTTCTTGACTACCATGATAGCAGCAATTAAGGTATAACTTTATCAAATCCACATATTAAAGAGTCCCAGTCTTTCTCTCGATTTTTATTTTATGTTCCCCTGTGGAGACGTGAGCAATCTGAGAACTCTGGCTAATATCTTATAAAATAGAATATTAAAATTCAAAAATACCCTTAGTGCAAAATGGAAAATAATTTAAATATTCCAAAATTAGAATCGTATTTTCCTGTTAGCAGTCATGCATCAAGTTGGGAACTAATGATAATATGTCATCCTATATAGTTAGATATTAATTGTGTGTTACGAGCAGTAAATTCTTTTATAATATATAGATAGTGTAAATATATATCAAGCATGCTCATTCACCTTAGAATCATAGAATCATAGAATGGTTAGGGTTGTTAAAGGACCTTAAGGTAATCTAGTTCTGACCCCCCTGCCATGAGGGGCAGTGATGCCTGACACTAGACCATGTCGCCCAAGGCTTTGTCCAACCTGGCCTTGAACACTACCAGGGATGGAGCATTTACCAATTCTTTGAGCAACTTGTTCCAGTGCCTCACCATCCTCAGAGTAAAGAACTTCATCCTTATATCTAACCTGAACTTCCCCTGTTGAAGTTTAAACCCATTCGCCCTTGTCCTGTCGCTACAGTCCCTGATGAAGAGTCTCTCTCTGGCATCCTTGTAGGCTCCCTTCAGGTACTGGAAGGCTGCTACAAGATCTCCACACAGCCTTCTCTTTTCCAGGCTCCAACTTTCTCAGCCTGTCTTCATATGGGAGGTGCTCCAGTCCCCTTATCATCCTTGTGGCCCTCCTCTGGACTTGCTCCAACAGTTCCATGACCCTCTTATGTTGAGGACACCAGAACTGCACACAGTACTCCAAGTGGGGTCTCAGGAGAGCAGAGTGGAGGGGCAGGATCACCTCCTTCGACCTGCTGGTCATGCTTCTTTTGATGCAGCTCAGTATAACAGTTGGCTTTCTGGACTTCAAGTACACACTTCCAGCGCGTGTTCAGTTACTCATTTGGTCACACTTCTTTTGATGTAGCCCAGTAAATGGACTGCAAGTGCACACTGCCGGCACATGTTCAGTTTCAGTTTCATGTTCAGTTTTACCTTAATAAATATAGAAGCACATATGAGTATATTTTATAAATATGAACAAATCAGAGGAATATTTAGCATGGATGAGCTGTCCTCTAGGAAAGTCAAGAAACAAATCATCCAGAACTTTGCTTAAATTCTGTTTCTAGTCTGATTTCAATTAGTCCTCTGAGAAAGTGATTTTTTAAAGACATTTGTTACCACTTGATGTACAGAGGAATTTTCCTGCGCAGTTCTACTGTCCAGCTGCTTGTGTAAACATACTTTTATCTGTTTGTTTTCATTTTTGTATGCATACATACACAAAGAGATTGTTACAGTTGATAATTCCTTAAGATACTGAGTTCAGGCTATGAATTTGTGTGAAAGTGGTCTTGATTTGAGCTTTAAATACTTCGTAAACCCTAAACAGATCGTAGTCAAATTTGTAACCTATGACAGATAACGTAAAGAGCCAGTAAATGAAAGGTTCAGCAAAGCGGGTATCACCAAAATAACCTTTTGACACTCTGGTTGTTGGTGTGTCTTTTCACTCAGCCTAAGAAGCTCAAGAATGCTTAAAGTACATTAAAAGCTCTTACAGTTAATGGACTACAAAGGTGAAAAACGAAATTGCAAGGTTTTTTCTTAATGGGTTGTTATTTACTAAGAAGCCAGAAAACATCTGTTTTTGTTGCATAGAAAACACAGAAGCCTTTCGTGTTATTGAAGAAGATATGAATAGTATGTGTGTGCAGGAAGGAGTGCAAAGGTAGTACAAACTTGTACATTTTTTCTTTTTTTTTTTTTTTTTTTATTTTTTATTTTTTAGCAAAGTATTAGAGGTTCCTAGAGACTCTCACTAAGCCATCCTCCAGTGGGGTACTTCTGCAGGTTTGTTTGCTACTTGGGACCTTTACTGTGCTAGGGTAGTAGTAGCAGTTTTAACATAATTTGTGAAAGATTTGCTGTACAGTTTTCACTAGACAGATATGTGCATATCAGCTGCAACACATCCTAGGTGAACTGGACTCATTGCAGCCCAATTGCCTATATGCATACTGGCTGTTCTGTATTTACAGTGACTTAAATGCATGGACATATCTGACTGAATAGGCTCAAATGAGTTACATATGCACAAAAGATCTGATTTCTTCGCAATCTATTGAAACAATTCTGCATGCACAATTCTCCTCTGCCTCATGCCCCAGAAAGTTCCCCCAAAGTATTTTGTTCTTTTGATTCTTTTTCAGTGTGTTTGTCTTTTCAATGGTCATTATGGGTCCTCCATGTAATAGACCTTAGACTAGTCTTTATAGAATCGTAGAATCACAGTATAGTTAGGGTTGGAAAGGACCTTAAAATCCTTAAGGTTCCAACCCCCCTGCCGTGGACAGGGGCGCCTCACCCTAGACTATGTTGCCCAAGGCTCTGTCCAGCCTGGCCTTGAACACCGCCAGGGATGGAGCATTTACCACTTCTTTGAGCAACCTGTTCCAGTGCCTCACCATCCTCACAGTAAAGAGCTTCTTCCTTATATCTAACCTGAACTTCCCCTTTTTAAGTTTGAAGCCATTACCCCTTGTCCTATTGCTACAGTCCCTGATGAAGAGTCGCTCTCTAGCACCCTTGTAGGCCCCCTTCAGATACTGGAAGGCTGCTACAAGATCTCCACACAGTCGTCTTCTCTTTTCCAGGCTGAACAGCCCCAACTTTCTCAGCCTGTCTTCATATGGGAGGTGCTCCAGTCCCCTTATCATCCTTGTGGCCCTCCTCTGGACTTGCTCCAACAGTTCCATGACCCTCTTATGTTGAGGACACCAGAACTGCACACAGTACTCCAAGTGGGGTCTCAGGAGAGCAGAGTGGAGGGGCAGGATCACCTCCTTCAACCTGCTGGTCACGTTTCTTTTGATGCCGCCCAGGATACGGTTGGCTTTCTGGGCTGTGAGCGCACACTGCCAGCTCATCTTCAGTTTCTCATCAACCAACATCCCCAAGTCCTTCTCCACAGGGCTGCTCTGAATCACTTTTCTGCCCAACTTGTGGCTGTGCCCGGGATTGCCCTGACCCAGGTGTAGGACCTTGCCTTTTGCACTGTTGAACTTCATGAGGTTGGCATTACCCCACCTCTCAAGCATGTTAAAGTCCCTCTGGATGGCATCTCTTCCCTCCAGTGTATCAACCGAACCACATAGTTTAGTGTTATTGCAAACTTGCTGAGGGTGCACTGAATCCAGCTGTCCATGTCACTGACAAAGATGTTGAGCAGGATCGGTCCCAACACCGACCCCTGAGGGACACCACTCGTTATAGTCTTTGATGGTCTTTATTACATGGAGGTGGAGAAAGCTAAACCCTATTTGAAATAGTTTGTGTGCTCAGTTTAATTTTTATTTTAATGAATTGTTAAACAGAAGATGTAATTGATTAGATGTTAAAAGGATGGGTTTTCATTTGTTTTTTTAATCATGCTACCACAGTATTGTTTTTAAATCATTAGTTCCCTTTGTTTTTGCTGCTAGGAAAGATATGTTATAGGGAGTGAAGTTAATGAAGTTGCCACTGTTCCCACTAAGAGGGGATATATCCCATAGTACCATTACCAGCCAAATACGATTCTGCTTCTCTATATTAATTATTTTTAAGGTTTCCATTTTGCCAGTTAAGAAGTGCATTTGCAGGAGAAGAAAAAAAAAAGTGATGTGTCTAGATGCACTAGAATTGAATTCCAAAGACATTAAGAAACACAGAATTATTTTGTGAATTTAAAAGGAATATATAGTCATACATATTCTTCCTGAAAATATGGAGTGCTCTGGCTGTAATGGAGGAAAACATTTATCTCCTAGGCTTTATTTCTACCCGTTCATACTTATTATGGTTACTGTTACAGAAAAGAGAGCTCACAGCAAAATTTTAAGAATTTTAAGACTCAAGTCTTCCACTTGAGTCTACTTGAAGGAACTATTCCAAAAGTGCTAGTAACCTGCTAGTTTTATCTAAGTTATTCAAATGCAAAATACCCAAAAAATCAGTTTTGAAAAGCCTTAACTGAGAATTGCAACCTAGACATAGGTAGTATTTCCTTACAAGTAGTATGGGTAATTTATATATAATTACTAACTTTTTTTTTCCTCCTTTTAAAAAAAAAATTAACTTCATGCAACTTCATTTTTTGCTACACTATCTCCACATAATCTTTTCCAGATTTTTGTTCTGAGAAATAACATGGTTATTACAGATTCTACTATCATTGTATGTAATGCATGGTCACATTGAATTCTCAGAGATACTTCTTACCCTAAGTGAAGAGAGCTCGGGTTTTTCCTCTGAGATGGAGCAGTACTGTCATAGTTCAATCGGAAGCAATTTTGATTTGTGCCTTCCTTTCTACTTTGTTTTGTTAAAAAAGCTTCTCCACTTCAAACGCTGCATCTAATATCTGGATGATTTGCATCAATTTTTTGTTTATGCTATTTAGGAAGTTACTTTGCAAAAAAAGAAAAAAAAGTCACAGATTTTACGCCTCTGAACAGGTCTGTCTTTGCATTTCAAAAGGTTGGTTAAGATCCCAATGGACTGAGTCAGGAAAAAGTCTGCCTTTATGTCTGCTTCTCTTTCACCCACTTCTGGTATAAACCTCTTTAGATTTGGTTTTAGAGATCATATCTCTAATGTTTCTCGTGAGCTAATGGTACACATTAGACTTATTCACACTGATTCTTTAGAATTTTGGAGGAGATTATCATGCATTCTTGGCCACAAAACTCACAAGCAGACTAGGTATAATTAAAAGCTAAACTTGAGCTTCTCCAAGCTATATTTTTCAGAAGACTTTTAGAAGCAAACAAACAGTATAACCAGCATGGTATATAGCTGAAGGCAACATCATAATGGAGAAGAGGATGTCTTGGGTTAAAGTTGGTTGGTCCAGAGAAAGAGAAAACTGTGCCTAGCTGAGAGGTCTTACAACTTCCCAATTAATCACTGATTGGTGGTTGAGCTTTCATTTGGCAAAGTCCTGCAGTCTCAAGTCATTACCTACTGCAGGGTTACAAAATATTTTTCATCTTTTCCCTTGTCTTGCATATAGTAATGATGATGGCATAAGAACTCCGAATACTGATATTTAATACACTTATTAAAAGTTAGTATTTTAGGTTTTTTGCTGATCTTTGATTTTGCATGCAACACGACACTAGAAAAGTAATGCATAGATACATGTGGATTTTGGTCTGCACTTTTTCCATCCAAGAAGTAGCAGAAGTTACAAAGTACAATCAACAACTAAAACTGTGTTTTAGTGTCTTAATTCACCATCCCTATCTACCTTCCCACTTCAACCTCTGATGAAGTATGCATCCATACTTAGAAGAAAACTGAAGGCGTTATATGGCTTCTTAGTTTCTTTCACTGACCTACTGTCTAGATGTTGAAATACAAATGGATCATGACTGTCTTTGCTTAAAAGACTGAAAACAGTGAAAATGTTAATAGCTGCAAGCTAGAAGTAGATCCTTATGTTTATTTACACAAACGGATAGTCATGCAGGCAAAATGACTGTGCTGTCTTCCATGAGAAACTTTTGCCCGTTCAAAGAATTCAGGTCTACACATACTCTCTTGTCCAGCTCTCCTTTGCTCCTCTCTCCATGAAGGTACATGTGCAAAAAAAACCTTAATTTGGTTAAATGATGCAATGATCTCGTTCTGAATGTTATGCTCTGGGTTAAGAAGCACAGTAATAGCTCCCCTGCCCTCCGCACTTCAAGCAGTTTGAATTCCTCCATCAGCTTGATGGGATGATTTACTGCAATATTTACTGCTGAGGAAACTTAGAGGGAAAAAAGAAGCTTATAGAAGGCGGAAGCAAGGACAGGCGGCCTGGGAAGAATACAGGAACATTGCCCGAGAAGCTAGGGACCAGGTTAGGAAAGCTAAGGCCCAGCTAGAATTAAGTTTGGCAAGGGATGTAAAAGATAACAGGAAAGGATTCTATAGATACGTAGCAAATAAAAGACAGGCTAGGGACAATGTAGGCCCTCTCCAGAAGCTATCAGGAGAACTGGCTACCATGGATTTGGAGAAGGCTGAGGTTCTTAATGACTTCTTTGCCTCAGTCTTCACCAGCAAATGCTCTGACCACACAACCCAAGTCTTGGAAAGCAAATGCAGGGACTGTGAGAACGAAGACCTTAGGCCCACTGTAGGAGAGGATCAGGTTCGAGACCATCTTAAGAACCTGAACGTGCACAAGTCCATGGGACCTGATGAAATCCATCCACGGGTCCTGAAGGAGCTGGCGAATGAAGTTGCTAAGCCACTGTCCATCATATTCGAAAAATCCTGGCAGTCAGGTGAAGTTCCCGATGACTGGAAGAAGGGTAATATAACCCCCATTTTCAAGAAGGGGAAGGTGGAAGACCCGGGGAACTACAGACCAGTCAGCCTCACCTCTGTGCCTGGCAAAATCTTGGAACAGTTTCTCCTGGAAAACATGCTAAGGCACATGAAAAACAACGAGGTGGTTGGTGACAGCCAACATGGCTTCACTAAGGGGAAATCCTGCCTGACCAATTTGGTGGCCTTCTATGATGGAGCCACGGAACTGATGGACAGCGGCAGAGCAGTTGACGTCATCTACCTGGACTTGTGCAAAGCATTCGACACTGTCCCACATGACATCCTTGTCTCTAAATTGGAGAGACATCAATTTGATAGATGGACCACTCGGTGGATAAAAAACTGGCTCGATGGCCGCACGCAAAGAGTTGTGGTAAATGGCTCGA
This sequence comes from Strigops habroptila, assembly GCF_004027225.2. Classification (NCBI taxonomy): domain Eukaryota; kingdom Metazoa; phylum Chordata; class Aves; order Psittaciformes; family Psittacidae; genus Strigops; species Strigops habroptila. Next base: position 82,933,758 of record NC_044278.2, read on the forward strand.
TGTCCAGTTGGAAAGCAGTAACGAGTGGTGTCCCTCAGGGATCGGTGTTGGGACCGGTCCTGTTCAACATCTTTGTCGGTGACATGGACAGTGGGATTGAGTGCGCCCTCAGCAAGTTTGCCGATGACACCAAGCTGTGTGGTTCGGTTGATACGCTGAAGGGAA